>NC_056727.1:564031388-564043888 GCF_019279795.1 Protopterus annectens
CCATCCAGTAAATATAAAGTAGTTCAAAAACTGAACCTACAGACATCCCAAGTTGACCAAGAGGACACAGCAAACTGTATCCAGAAGAGACGACAATCCCACAATAGCTATGTGAAGCATATATGCATGTAATTAAATGCAGTACTTGGTCCATAATAATGGGATAGATGATGTGGAATGATTTATATGTGCCATCAGGTATTGTTGTAATGATGTCCAGCTGAACAACTGCTATGGACAATAGCATCTGTCCCTGAGGGCAGTGGGCCATACCTGTCAACTGTGCAGATAAGCACTGAATGACAAGATGTAAGTCATCATAGTGTGTGTTGTGTACTGAAAGACATGTATATTAGTGTGGCCAATAGCTGGTGGTGGAGGTAATGCTGCTATGATGGACACATGCATTTCAGAGCCCACCACTTGCAGGACAGTCATGTTAACATGTAATGTAGCATGCACAAATGCCATAGGTGTGTAATAGGCTTACCTGCAATCTTTCCCTACATATACCCCGCTAATGTTAGGCTGTGTCCACATGTGACACCTGTCTGTGTTGTAGCAAGGCAGAACAGTGCAGCTGTGCAGGAAGGAGAGTTAGAGAGTGTGGACCTGATGTTTGAATGCGCCCCATATATATCTATACACCTATATGTATATATATATATATATATATATATATATATATATATACATTTTTTAAACCTGGCTATGTGTGAGTAACATCCACTCTAAGTGGCCTTGTGGTCTGGCTGCTCGTCACACTTCTCGACTCCTGTTCGGGTGTTTCCTCACTTTTCTTTTCTTAAATCAAGAAATCTCTCAAATTCCTGACACTACTCCTGTTAATGAACACCACATCCAGATAACCGGTGAAAAAGCCTCTACCACCCAAAATACCTTTCAGACTGCCACTTTCTTATCAAAAGGAAGACTCAGTACTCCTGTCCGGGTGTTCCCTCACTTTTCTTTTCTCAAATCAAGAAATCTCTCATATTCCTGACACTACTCCTATTAATGAACACCACCTCCAGATAACTGGTGAAGAAGCCTCTGCCACCAAAAATACTTTCAGACTGCCTACTGTCGTATCAAAAGGAAGACTCAGTGTATGTTAACTAAACTAAATTATTTAAGTAATTTACTATAATTTACCTTTTAACTTGAGTGAGTTTTTCTTGCCTTCCATGTGAAAGCAGCTGACCACAGCTCGCCTCAACCCCTATCCCTTACTAGGTTCCTTTTCCCCCATTAATCTCTTCCATTTGCCTATTTAGACTCCCTTCAGTGAAGTAGGTATCCCTGTAGTTTCTCCTGTCACCAATAGGTAGCGCTGCATACTTGCTTTTAGGCCTACTCTTACATAATACTTCAATTTCTAGTTGATTTCTTATATAACTAGACCCTCTTGGTTCCCTGATCCTATTAACCTGTCCTTTATTGCCTATTCCCCACTTGCACAGATCATTGTACTTTTTTTATTTTCATTTAGTAAGGCAAACAATCTTGTCTACCCTACCTCTTGCTGCAGCCATTGCTACAGTTTCTGATTGTTAATAGTAGTTCCTCCACCTTTTGGCTCTTCCCACACCGTTCGCCCTGCTGGCTCACTCTGCTCCCCTACCCTATCCCCAATTCCCACCCACCCCCAGTGCAGCTAAGCTTATACTTCTGCAACCACACCCCTTCCCCTCATCACCCTATCAGTGACTTCTGCTAATTAAGTGTCCCACCTCCACTTCCTATTACTCCTTAAAGCAACTTTACACGTTATATGTCCTCTCCCTACCCTCTCTACTCTAATCATCCTATTTGATAACTTTATACAGCTTTCTCTCCTACTGTCACCTTTATATTAGCCTATAATATACTCTTACCCTCAACGTAATCTACCTCTTATCCTACTCATCCTAATGGCCTCAATCTGGGCTAAATGGAGAGCCTTTAAAAACCTATCAGACCACCTTTACTTTAAACAGTCAAGAAATGTCACCAAAAAAGCAATTCTGCTCGACAAAAAAAACTTTTACCTTCACCTCCAACAAACCCACCAGCAAAAACCTCAACAGTTCTGGTCAGGACACTCTAAAACTCCTGCCCCATCAGGTATCAGCCATAATAACTCTAAGCAAATTACTGATGCCTTCAACAACTGCTTTACTGAAGCCATTCAAATTCTAGCTAATACACTACCCCTGTCAGCACTAGCCCATTAAACACCACAAATAGCCCAGTTCCTTCTTTTCATATACAACCAGTACCTACATCCCTCATTTGCACCCTCCTTCAAAAACTCAAACCATGCACCCCTTCAGCTGACTGTCTACCAGATGAATACCTGCAAATAGCAGCTAAAGCATTGCCCATCCCATTTCCATCCTTATAAATAGAATAGTTACAGAAAACACAATATCTTCCATCTGGAAAGTCTCCCATATCATCCCTCTACATAAAGGTGGTACTTCTACTGAGATTTCTAACTTTCTACCATTTGCCTTACTCTCTCCAATAGCTAAAATATTGGAAAAATGCATCCACCAACAACTACTTGACCACCTCCTCCACAATAATTTATTTGCTAACTGTCAGCATGGATTTAGGCCATTCCATAGTAACACCACTGCCCTGCTATCTTTTTCTGACTGTATAAACAAAAATCATAACAATAACTCTCTTTCCTCTGCACTATTTATTGACCTTTCAAAAGCCTTCGACATGGTTAACAATCACCTACTTATTGATATGCTAAAAGCCCTATCACTTGACCCACAGGCATTACTTTGGTTTAAATCCTATTTAGAAAACAGACAGAAAGCAGTACACTGGGATAACAATCTATCTACACCCCTCCCTGTTAACATTGGAGTACCTCAAGGCTCTATTTTAGGCCCTCTTCTCTTTTCAATTTTTATTAATGATCTAAATGCCAATATTCCACAAGCCACCTGCATACGATATGTAGATGATTCTACTTTAATATGCTCTGCTAAGTCCGTAATGTCCCTCCAAACCCTCACACAAACAGTATTTATTACTGTTGAAAATTGGTTCATGCAACATTGCCTCCTCCTGAACTCCAAAAAAACAAAATTATTGGTTTTTGCTCCTACCCAAAAGTCACCGCAAATTTACTTCACAGTAACCTCTAACAATGGAACTAGCATATCTCCAGACATTTCAACCCGACTCCTCTGAATTACAATAGACCACAACCTCAACTATGATGATCATATTAATACTACTATAAAATCTGTCAACAAAAAACTAGGCTTCCTTTATAGAATCAGACCCTTCCTTACTCCATTAGCTAGATCTACTATTGCCCAGATGCGCCTTATCTATACCCTGTTCTACCCCGCTGCCATTTATACCAATCTATCTAAAAATAACCTTAGCAAACTTGCAACCAGCTATAACAACATTGCCAGATTTGCCACTGGTGCCCCATTTAGAACCCACCACTGCCACAACCTCAAACAACTGGGATGGTTAGAACTGCAGAACCAACTACTTTGTCAACAACTTATTATCACCCAAAAGATCCTTTACCACCCTAAGAATACACCAATCCTCATTAATCTGATTACCCCATACAAAAATCTTGCAGCACTATGCTCAGCTAATAAGCTCCTAGTTTCCACTATTAAATCAAACAACAAGGCTGGGGACTCACTATTCACTAACACATTGGGCAAAACCTGGAACCAGCTTCCAAATGAACTCCCAACTCTTTCTTCCACACTGCTTTTCAAAAAATATCTTAAAGAATATCTTCAAACACACTGGCTATGTCCCTGCTCTAACCCTGACTAATATCTCATTCCCCATCCTGCTCTCCCTATACTTCTCTGCTCTGTTGGTCTGACGCCTACTGGTGTTAACTAGTAAGCTAATATCTAAATAGTATTTAATGTGCTTTCCTTCCTAGAACTCTAAGAGTTTACTTACTCTAAAAGTGCTAGCCCTCATTTATACTAGATGTAAACATATGTTTGTACATCTGTAAACCAGGAAAAAATAAAATAAAAAAAAAATACTTTTATATTATGTTTGTTTTCTGTATTAGATCTTAGCCTAAACCTTACTAAAATAAGTTTTTTATGTATAATCTAAATAATGTACTGCAAATCATGTTACTACTGCATATAATGTATGTTATGCCACTGCCTATGCTTGGAGCTTTTCTCCCCGGGCCTCTACTGAAAATGGACATATATTCAGTTAGACTAGCCTGGTCAACAAATGTAAAATAAAATAAATAAAATAAAATAAATATACATGTATGTCCACAGATATACAGACACACACACACACACACACACACACACACACACACACACACACACACACACACACATATATATATATATATATATATATATATATATATATATATATATATATATATATATGTCTACATATATACAAACGCACACACACATATTTATATAAATACATGTCCCCTGCTGTTGAATGACAGTGCTGCACGATATGTGTGAGGGTACATCACACATATCAATACACACATATATATACAGCAGTAAGGGGGTGCAAAATGGACAGTTATGTCAGGTGTGAACCCCATGTTGGGAACACATTGCCCTTGTATGTGAAGATGGGACGGGTAATTTGGAGAAGGATAGTAGGTATATTTGGGGAGGTAGGTTGGGTTGGAAGACAGACAAGACAGCATACAGGGGTGGTATATGACACATGTGGAGGGTAAACACCTTGGATGGGGAGTGTTGTCTGGAATGTGGAAGCCCATGAGCCCCCATATGGAAACAATGGGACCAAGATCCCTACCCGTGGGCAGTCACAGCATCATCTTCATGGCCCTGAAGGTGCCTGGACTGGGGGCTGAGCAGGAGGAGCATGCAGACCCTGTGATTGTGTACTGAGGGCCTCAAGGTGCTGTAGCACATCCCCAAGTCTCTGTGGAGCTCCCTATTCACCAGACCCTAGACCTGACTTCAGGTGACAGGATCCTGTCTGTGTGTGCTCCCGGGGGGGGGGGCAACACCATCCCCTGAGGTGGTTCCACCTGAAGATAATGCAGGACCAGTAGGTGAGGAGGTCCCAGGGTGGGTCCCAGATGTGATGTATCCTGGAAACATGGCCAGATGAGGTGGGAGAGGTGGTTCTGCTGGCAACTCTTTCCCAAACATGCTATTGTGTTACTGTTATAGAACATATGGGGGTAGTAATAGTCCACACATTCTGGGATTATGTCTAACAGCATGCATAGATATCCCCATTAACACAAAACAACAAATGTGCAGCAGTCACATAGCAAACAGAACACGTGCATATATGGAACCATAGTGGCCCTTACAATGGCATGCAGGTGACATTGTTTGTAACAGGCCACCAATGTGGCCAATAGTGTTTCAACATGGAACATGACTACAAACACATAGCACAAATTGTTGTACAATACGATATATGTCCCAATGGTAGGTCTTCTGTAGACATACCCGTAGAGTTGTGTAATCAGATTGTTGCTGCAGATATGGTGGGGGGAGACAGAGATGTGTATTAGCAACTATGATATCCTTGCAGTATGAGATCCTCAGACCTGTTTCCCTCTTTATGTCTTTCAGGCAATATGTCCAGGGAGAGACTTCCTAAGTATACAGCGGAGGAGAATGATGACATCATCACATACCTGGTGCAGCGCTACAGCACCCTGTTCAGGCGTACAGCCCATGATGTGCAGGAGAGGACCACCCTGTGAAATGATTTTGTCCACAGGGTAAATGATGTCAGCCTGCATAACCACAGTTATGAGCAGGTCCGACATCAATGCACTGATCTACTCTGCCATTCCCGTCAGCATGCTGCTGCAGTTATGGGAGACCAGCTTGCAATGGGGGGGGTCATGCCATCCAGCCCCCCTGACACATGTTGAGGATCTCCTTGCCAGCCTTGGGGCACCTGCCCACTCACAAACACAAGACCCAGTGGAGAACATAGTGAAGATGGGTGCTACCCACACAATGGCTGAGGAGCATGCAGGTAAGGCAACAGGACACATCAGTAGACCACTGTTGCATATCCATCTGCATCTGTAGAGTTAGATCATGCATATGTGACATGAAATATATATACTTTGCTGCTGCGCTGCAGTAATAAACAGATGTGCATAATCTGTAGTATTGTGGGTTTGTAGTGTTGATGTACTGTAATTCTGCACCCACCCTGTACCAATGCCACAGGTGTGGCTACTGACATCACATCTCTCACACAATTATGTAGGTCCCTCTGGTATACCTCTGGGGCAGCAGCCTGTAGCTGGTGAGTATGGTGTTTTTTCAGGTTTGCCAATACACCGGTCATGTTATGGCCATGTTATATTCCATGCACACATTTAATACACCTACCCATAATGCATGTTGTACATGTTCACGTATTGTTGCTGTTAACTGCACTGCATCACAGTGGTCACTTTGGTGGTGTATCTGAAGGGTATGTAGGAGTCCTGCAATATAACTAACAACCTGTCATTGCAAAATATGTGCACAGAGATGGACATAATGATGGGACAAATGGCCTACAGTATGGACATGTTTGAAACATCACCCTTATACAGTGCTAGAACAGTATATACACCACTATTACAATGGCAACTGTTACAGATCTACACTATGGCATATCACAATACTGCATTCCACAATCCTTACAACCTGCAATGTGGTCCTAACATGAGCAATGAATGTGTAATATGGAATCCTATGGTAGGACAGCAAATATGGGGAATACATACCTTCACAAACACTTAAAGCATATGTGTGCATACACTCCAGATAACATATTGTGGAAGCAGCTTTTGAGGTACTGACAGCATGCATTCTTCATGAGTATGGACCTTACAGCAAGTACAGGTCCTCAATGTCACACCAATAAATGGTCTGCTGTCCAAGACGTTTGGCCATCAAATGTGCCCACTTACCTGCAAAAGAGGCAGCCATGGCTTGCACACATCTTTCAAGCCATGGAATGGAAAGGCTGAGGATGGGGAGGAGGTGTCATCATGAAACACAACAGTGCACTAAAGCAGCGATCCAAAGCTCGCTAAGAATGGCTGTATCTGCACACAGTCAAGGTCAGGAATTGTGGCAGACATAACCCTGACTCACAGCAATAGTGATGGCACTGTGTGACCTCCAGGGGATGTGCACATGAGTTGACCTTGCAATCATGCAGAGTTGGGGGACATTTGTAGGGCAGAGTGACCAAATACTGGCAAATGCAGATGGCCAATGCTAGCATGCCCCTTCCAGGAATAGTGACTGCTGTAGTACTCATAACAGTAGGTGCAACAAACCATCATGATAAGGGCGTGCACACATATGCACCCACAAATTGTATGCATCTCAGTCAGCATCTGCACAACTAACACATTTGTTTGAGACTGCATTTGATTGCACAGGTCATATGTCACATATCAGGTTCATGTAATGTTAACATATGCAGTAATGTGGCCCCATGGCATATCAAGGAAGAAAGGCACCATATCAATAAGGGTGTGTACATTCCCCATAGCCATGGTAAGGTTTGAAGGTTGTCAGTGTAATTGTATTTTATTGGCCATACATGCATCGCTGATGATGAGATCTGTAAATTAGACATCAGGCATTTATAAATGAAATCTGTCCATATATCATCCCAGGTATGTATCGTACAAACACACAGGGGCTGTGAGCAGCAGAGCAAACATAACTGACACACATATACACATTCAGCAATGGTGTGTACACCTGTGAGGTATGGTGCACAGTACATGCCAGGGTGCTGAACAGGTGCACAGCAATACTGTGTACATGGGTGCAGTATGCTTCAGGGGAAGGGGCATCACCTACTAACATAACCCATGCATCACAGAGATGCATAATTTTGCTAGCAGGGATTGACTATAGCTGCACTGTTGAATGCTATATGTCATGCATGTTGACAGATGGGTAATGAGAGGTCTGTGTGTAATATCTTTGTGCAACCTCACCTGTAAGTGTGTGTGTGTGTGTGTGTGTGTGTGTGTGTGTGTGTGTGTGTGTGTGTGTGTGTGTGTGTGTGTGTGTGTGTGTGTGTGTGTGTGTGTGTGTCCATGTATGCACATGTATGAGTGTGGGGTTGTTCATACTACTCAACTTCCCTTTGAAATCATGCAGTACATGGACATGGACAGACACATGAGATACCAGGAATACTTTTCTGACATGTAATCTCAGGACAGCTGATAGTGTAATAAAGTCTGCAGCATGAAACATGCATTGGGAGGGAAAACTAGACACCAGGCATACTGTTTTAATTGGATTCAGCAGAAAGGTGAAAGAATACCCAATTATGCAGCACTAAAGATGCATTGGGGAATTACTAGACAACACCAGAGAGTGTTTCCAAATATTACTGTAGTCCACATAAAAGTTAATAGAGCAACAGATCTTGCATCTACTGAACAATAGTTACATATGACACCCCAGTGCATGACATTGTTGAGTGACTGTAGTAGCCCATAACATATGGGGGCCATGCTCAAGACGTCAGGACAAAACCAGGGTGAATTCTGGATGACATCAGGGAGTCTTTGATAAAAATGACTCAAATCAAGTTAAAGAGGTAATGGAGTAACAGGTCATGTTTTGTGATCACTTTTCTAAGCAATTAGAATAATGAAACATTAATGATTGGTATTATTGACTGTAATTATTCAAGACTGATGCAGGATGGGGAAATTAAGGGAAAATCTGGGGACATTCTGCAAACTCAGGGACAGGTAAGTAGTATGGTGGAATGTCTGTGTGTGTGTGTGTGTGTGTGTGTGTGTGTGTGTGTGTGTGTGTGTGTGTGTGTGTGTGCGTGTGTGTGTGTGTATGTGTGTGTACTGTTAAGCAATGACATACAGGTCTTAAAATGCATTTCTTGTTTTCTCCTCATAGGTGACGAGGTGGGTCAGGGTCTGTCCTCCGGGCAATCTGATGTTGGTGTCCATACAGACACTTATAATTATGATAGGTGTGTTGAGGCACAGGCAGGGTTGACATGGTCTGAAGCTGCACCATCATTTGACATCCCACTGTTATCCACCCCATCCCCGCACACAATCACAATGCTTATACATACCCCATCACCAGTGGCCATAGCTGAGGGACAGTTGGTGGTTGGTGGCATGGGACAGGACAGTGTGGTATCTATGGCACATGTGTCTGGACACAGCAGCCATAGTGGGATGTCTGGCAGTTTACCACATAGGCAGATGTACAGGGGTGCTCATTGGAGGGATGCTGGTCATTGTGCCCCTGGCAGAAGCGCCACATCTGGTACCATCAGATGCATGTTTCAGGCCATCATGGAGGTTCAGGCACGTATGGAACAGTACACCAGACAGGCTCTGAAGCTGCAGAGGGCTACTCATTCAGCTGTTACTGACAGCACCTGTGATCTTGCAGGTGCCCTCCATTATTTTTCAGAGGTCATGGATAGATGGTTGTGTGAGATGGTGGGAATCCTTGACTGTGGAATGCCCATGCTCGAGCATATGGTGGGAGTGGTGCAACGGCCACATGGACATAGGCCAGCAACACTAACAGCTGTAGGTCAACATGGATGTGCCAGAACACAGAGCCACTCCCATAGTAGCAGTACCAGCTCCAGCACTGCAGGGGGGGCACTGTCCACATTACATCACAGCAGGCCACATGCACATGGCCGTGGCCAGTCCCAGGAGGGACCCGGATCCTGCGGACATATGTCATCATCAGGGGAGAGTACCATATCATGGCTTGTACCTGGTAGTGCCCATGGAACCCCAGGCAGGCACAGTTCTCATGTTCATGGCCGGTGATGGTGAACTGCACACCATGCCAGGTACAGTCTGCAGCTGTCCAACAAACACTTGTATAGGGCAGCCACATGGCAGAACTGTGTGCATGCATACTCACACACAATACAAACACAGCTAGGGCAACCCCATATCCACACACACCACATCACCATGGCCAAATTAATAATTAAACCCCTCACTCACACAAATGGTGTCAAAAGTATGGCTCAGCCTAGGTCTCTGGCAAACCGACAACACATCCTGTGCATATGATTATACCTGTGCCGCATCCCTATCATCCATAACATCGATTCAGGGACAGGTTAATATGTTTCTGATGCACAGGGTGACTGTACTATGGTGTACCAATGTAATGCTGTGTAAAATGTTGTCAGCAGTAAAGTTTAATGCTTACATGTCAGGAAGTGTAGCTGTCCATCCATGATGCATTATAGCTGTTATTACCACTGAATGATTGTGGTTTGCATAATGTATTACATTTGTATTGTAGGTGATCAGGTGTCAGCAAGAGGATGGTCTGCTTTTTTATCCTACAAGGGGTATGGCACTGTGGTGACACCTTGGCTGTGCCATATCCTGGGTACAGGTGAACACATGTCACAGGTCTGTATAACAGTTACTGCATGTGCCACATGGCTGATAGGTCTGGGGGTAGTGTATACAGGTGACAGCATGGTGGCTACTGTCAGCAGCCCTTCCACAGTGGACAATGGTAAGTGTACTGGGTGGTACACACCACATGCTTGTGTATAACACACACAGAGGCTTTGGTGTTGATGCAATATACAGAGAATAATGTACACATGGATGTATGTACCTGTGCAAGGAATGTAATTCCACCAAGACAGAATAGGCACAACAACACATTGGGAAATAAGCAGTCTGCTAGATTAATGTCATTGACGATGGTACTGGCAGGGTATATGTTCCCTTCCCCAATGTAGTGCAATCCTCAACTCTGTAAACATAGGTATGCTGGTGTGGGTGGCACAGCCCTACCCTTTGGAGGGTGAGAGGTGCTGTAGAACCGCAGTTAGTGTGATAAGACTACTACTTAACCTGTTAACATGAACTGTAAAGTATTACAGCCAGCTAAGCGGGGAGATACACTCAACAGTAGCTGCAATGATGGTGGCTGTGTCCACAAGAGCCACACCCAGCTATATATACCAACCCCATTTACACATCTACCACTAGTTGTGATGGAATGTATTTCCACAGGATGATACCTGTGAAATGTTAGCATATGCCAGGCAGTTCTCAGACAGATGACCTCCTGGGACATGTATATTCTGCACCTGGAAGTAGATTCCTTCACATACACACACACACTCTTAGTTGGCAACACTGGGACTAGAACCCTTACCTAGGTATGTAGTGCTATTGATGTGTGTGGCCTTAATTGTACACACCACACAGATTTTAGGATGAGGTGTGTTCCAGGTTACATGTTATGTGAAGAACATCCCCAGGCTTGTACAGTATGGTAATGGGGGATGTATTGGTTATTTATGGACAATACATAGTGTGACATACTGTCATATACACACTGACAAAAACATAACAGTAAGACGCACACATCTGAGAGACCTGGGCTTATCAGTGCTAACTACCTTGTCAGTGTGCCCATTTTGTTACAGATAAGTTGCACACAGCACATGCATAACTGGGCTGGATACTGTTATCAGTTACCTATATGGTTGATGGTGACAGTGGTCCCCATACAGTGGAACATGGGACATGTACCGGGGGTACCATGGTGTAAAGACAGTATACCTAGCACCCACACCCCGCAATGGATATTGTACACACTGAAACCCATGATAACACTCTGACATACCCACCATCACACATTGGCCAGGACTCTATACAACCCCTTGTCTATCCTAAGAGTGCTACCACAAGGATATGCATCTAATGCACATGCCACAGGGATAGTAGGGCAATGCATTGTCATGGCTCTCCTACAGTCAGCAACATCACTATCCTTAATACTGTGTGGCAAGGCATATTGCATTAGGAGAATGTGGCCTCAGAATGCTGTATCCTACAAATATACACACATGCACACATATACACATTTGCCAGAACTCAGTGGGTATCCCATGCCTATCAACCCATTTGTACAACAGTGTTGGCTGATGCTGCAAGCCCCAGGTAGCCTTAGGGAGAAGAGTGTAACAAGGTACATGTAATGTCTGGTACAGCAGCAGACAGATCTAACTATGGCAATGGGGGGGTACGGTGGGTGTGAAGGGCCTCAAGGTATTCTCAACTACAGGTCTACCAACACACAGACACTGATATTCTCAGTAATACACATGTACACATTTGTCAGTACTGGGGCCCATTGGTGCAGGTGTTCATAGGTGTGCACCAGGCTATTGTCCATGGAGAGATGGGAAGTGTAGGAGATGTGTGTACAGTGGTATCATGCCACCTGCCATGTGCCAGCAGGCCATCTATCAACAGATACCACAGGGGTGATCCTCAGTGTGAGAGTTACGTGCATCAATCAATCATCATGTTGCCTCTTTCAGAGGGCCAGTGAGGTGCTCCAGTTGACAAGTATGCAACAGTATTACATAACATGGTCAGTGTCTGTCTTGGAGACCTGTAGTCAAGCATGTTCTGTTGACTGTGGTAGTGTAATTGAGGT
>NC_056727.1:564048888-564133888 GCF_019279795.1 Protopterus annectens
CTAGTTTGCTGCACTACAGTATTACTCAGGGATCACATGCACCACAGAGGTTATCAGGCTGATATATGGGCAAAGGGTATGTCATGGTGACTGACATCAGAAGGCATGCTGCAGTAGGGCAATGGGAGGTGTAGTGAGTGTGAATGATTTCCAAATCATTAATCTCCACACAAAGACGCAGGTTTGCTAGTACTGACATGCATGGGTTCATTGCTTCACAGGTGTGCAGTGGTTGACTGTGCCAGAAGGTTGTAAAAGGCTAGGCAAAGGGTATACCTTGGCATCAGGCCACATGACAATGGTCTGTAGTGTGGCTCAGGGGTGTAGTCTCTAATTTGGTCTGGAATTTGGCCCTCACAGGTGGGTATTGTATTCTCCATCCACTCATCTGGGTTAGTATTGTGGGTGGCCAGTGCTGTGCAATGCTTGCCATGTATGTGTTCTATATTCGATAACATGGATGGTGTCTGGGATGTGCACGTGTCCCACATGCATGTTCTGTGACATGTGGAAGTGTACCTGGGGTGTCTGGGGCATGTTGTGTGGACAGATTGTTATCATCTGATGTGGCATTCCTGATCTCATGTGGTGAAAACTAGCAATGGAACTCAGGTTGAACCTGCACCTATATTGACAGCATGATACAGGTATTCACTGGTGTTAGTCTCATCTGTCCATACATGGCATGAGTATAAGGCATGGTATTTACTTTGTGGGTTACATTTTCTGACTCTACAGTTGTTGCAGGTGTCCAGTGGGGAACATAGGAAAGGACCATATGTTTGCCTATTGTCGGGATGGAACAGGGTGTCATGTCCTCTGTAGTCCACTGCAATCACACCATGGTTACTATCTGTGGGCAATATGCAGGGAACTACCAACATAGTGGTTGTTGCCTAGCTAAGTGTGTTTGTGTATGAGACAGGGTACAGAGTGTTCTCTGGGTAATACAAGGGCTGCCTATATTGTTCCCCAATCCATAATGTCAGATGTAGGGGTATGGATTGTCTATAGTAGCCTCTCTGGTGTTTGACATCTGTTGTCCTTGTAGGGTGGACATTGTGACATATAATAGATCCTCCATATAAAAAAAAATGCAAAATCCCTAGAGAGACAAACACACCCACAGAGTTACACACTTGTCATGTCTGGGATTAGAACTCCTACCTAACTAGTACATCACACTACAGCATTACGCAGTTATATCATGCACCATGGAACATATAGGACTACTCCTTCAAGAAAGATGTATTTCAAGTTGACTGACATCAGCAGGCTTGCCAAAGTAGGGTAATGGAATGTGTAGTGACTGTGAATGGCCTCAAAAGCATTGATCCCTACACAGACAAAGAAACATACACACACAGAGTTTCACAGTTGCCATGTCTGGGATTAGAACTCCTACGTAGCTAGTACATCACACAGCAGCATTATGCAGTTACAGCACACACCACAGGGTTTACAGGGATACTCTCTTTCCCAAAGGTGTATTTCAAGGTAAATGACATCAACAGGCTTGACAAAGTTGGGCAACGGAAAGTGTAGTGACTGTGAATGGCCACAAAAGCATTGATCGTTACACAGACACACACACACAGTTGCCATGTCTGGGATTAGAACTCCTACCTAATTAGCACATCACACTACAGCATTACACAGTTATAGCACACACCACAGAGCTTATAGGGCTACTCCTTCCCCAAAGGTGTATTTCAAGGTGAATGACATCAACAGGCTTGCCAACGTTGGGCAATGGAAAGTGTAGTGATTGTGAATGGCCACGAAAGCATTGATACCTACACAGACAGACAAACACACACAGAGTCTCACAGTTTTCCATCTGGGATTAGAATTTCTACCTAAGTAGTACATCACACTATAGCATTACGCAGTTAGAGCACACTCCACGGAGCTTATAGGGCTACTCCTTCCCCAAAGGTATATTTCAAGGTGAATGATTTCAGCAAGCTTGCCAAAGTAGGGCAATGGGGAGTGCAGTGTGTGTGAATGGGCCATACACCATTCATCTGGAAGCACATACACAACACTCAGTCACACACAGGTTTACATTTAACAGGAATGTGTACACAACTGCTAGATGAATAATGACTTGTACAGTCATGTTACACAGTTATCACAAGCACCACAAACACTATAGTGCTGAGGGATACCAGAAGCAAATGTCTACAGTGATTGACATTTGCACATCATGTAGTTTTAGCCATTTGGATGTGTGCTGGGTGGGACAGGCCTCATGATGGGAAGCTCTTTGTCACTGTCTGTCACTCTCATCCACACATCTATGTATGTGCAAGTTTGGCCTATTATAGTGTGTTATCCTTGGATATATGTGTGTATCCCTATCCGGTGTGTGTGCAAAGCATGACTGGTATGCAATGAGGAGTGTGTGCACAAACATCTGTGACTGTCAGATATGTATAGTC
This sequence comes from Protopterus annectens, assembly GCF_019279795.1. Lineage (NCBI taxonomy): Eukaryota > Metazoa > Chordata > Ceratodontiformes > Protopteridae > Protopterus > Protopterus annectens. The sequence continues at coordinate 564,051,333 of NC_056727.1, forward strand.
CACTGCTGTTGCCAGACATGGGCTTCATTTCTGAAAGTGTGGGAGCATGCCCAGTATGACCTTCTGTATTGAATGTGTGAATCCATTCCAGGTAAGTTGTACTCCAGTGCAGGATTTTGTGTTCTACACCTACAGCTAGCAGCCTGTTTCTGCAGGATATCTGTAGATTGGTTGACAATATGGGATCAGTGGGCAAATGATAGTGGGTTACTGTAAGTAATTGTGTCTGTGGTTCTTCTGCTACATGGTTTTGGTGTTAGCAGAGATATTCAGACATATGTACTGTTTTATACTGTGATGTTTTATGTCATCAACTACTGACAGGTATACATATTTGCTTGCAGTAATTTCCTGGGGAACACAGGATGAATGAAGCTGTGTCTAGTATTGTGGTCTGCAGCCTACATATTCTTTCACAATCATGCCATTCTGGAGCTGCAGCCACTTGCTGATGGGTCTGTATAAATGATTCAGCACCTTGCTACTGTGGTGGCTGAGGGTCCCATGCTTGTACATCCATTGACGTGACACTATGGCCATATCCTGTTGTGGCCATACCTCACAGCTGTACAGATTTACACAGGTTACCCACAGGCAGGGCTCATGTTTTTGGTCATTATCCCTTCACATTGTGGTTTATGAGCAGGTTTGTAGCGACCCATTCCTGTGTTTGCAGGCAGGGATAGTATGTGCACACAGCTGAGTTTCAGACTTCACACACTCCATGGCTTCCATGCTTCTACCCCCCACCTCTGTTATTCTATCCTCTTCTGAACATTACAGAAATGTTATCTGATAAGTATCCCTATAGTTATCACTTCATCCCAGCAGTATTTAAGGGTTGGTCCACAGTTCATGATGTAGGACATGGTGGGCATGCTACTGGGATTTGTCAACATGGCCTTGCATTTGGGTTCTGTGGACTATGTTATGTTGTTATTTGAGAGTCCATGAGATAACATACATTGGCAGTACTGGTGAGACACAGGCCTTTGACAGACGACTGTAGGGCATTTGGTAGTGATGCAGGCCATCTATAGCAGGCCAGTGCATTGTGTCACTCCTACAGTCCCAGGCTGCAAGCCACTATATTCCTCAGGGGTGACAGGGTAGGTGTGCAAGGTGTTAATGTCAATATTTTCTGTCCTTATTGATCCATTGGTGTGGATGCTGGCAGGGTGCTGCTTACAGCTAGGGACACACCTGCATGGGGCACCTCTTCAGCATGCTGCATTCTGTGGCTATTCCAATACAGAGGTGGGGGTCATATTGCATTTATTCCCAACAGCAGGGATAAGACCTGTGAGGCACGTGTCACTGATGGTGGGGTGAGCTGGGTGCATGTGTGTATGGAAGCTACTTGCAGCTGCCTCACAGATATATATGGGGCATTCCACTTATGCTGGCTTGTGCAGGGACATCAGCAGTTTCTCAGTACTTCATATCTGTGCCTTTTGTGGTCTGCCAGTGTTTGGCCAGATGACATCAGTATTCCATACTACACAATCAACTAATGTGCTGCTAACCTGTATGTACAATTCCAAAGGTGTGTCCATTTGACAGTAACATTTTATACACTCTCTGTCTAGGGTACTTCCACCTGTGTACTGTTTGTATGTCTGGGCCCACATTCATGCCATGTCCATCTTTCAGATGGTGACAGATATTATGTCCAAACAATTAGTATGGATTACAGCTGGAATATGTCTTGCTGGGATGCATTGTGTTTAGCACTGCAGTTGTGAGAACTTGGCCCTGTCATCAGTAGTACTGGCCATTGACCACCAGGACACAACAAACCATGCCTACATGCTAACCACTTTCACACAATATACAACACACACCAACCTAACACACACAACCTTGCATATTGTACACATACTACAATCTATCCTGCTACTTTGGCCAGCTCAGGTAATCTGTGCTCCACTGTTATTATACCTACACATACATGTTACTACATTTCTACATAAGATTGTGGGGGGGGGGGTCATTTGCTATGACTGTACTGGTATTTCAGGTACTCCATTTCATTCTGTATTCTGACCTATCATGCAGACTAGAGGCATATCAGTGTACTACAGTTCTTAGGTTTTATTGACCTACATTTCAGTTTCAGACTTCTTACCATTCAGAATTAACATCCCACTGCCTGACCTGTTGTAGTCTGTCTGTGTATGTCTGGAGGGGACTGTTCTCCATAGCCATCAATCAGCGGCCTTAGCATAGCCTTGCATTGTGTTTATCTACACCTGTCCTGCTGACTCAGACTGTTATTGGTTATGTGAGCCTCACTGACATGCATGTTTGTGTCCTGTGGACACACATTTGGCCCGCCACATGTCCTGCAGTGGGTTTTGTCACCTTGTCTAGCACTGCCTACTATGTTGACATCAGTATTTTGTAAGGATTTCATGCTTCCGATATAGGTGTCTGCTATCTGTGGCATCCCATTCAGCCACCTAATTCCCTAACATGCCAACATCCATACCATAGATACAGGTAACAGAACATACTACTTCATTCAGTAATTGATAGTGAGTGTAACTTACCTTGTGGCTGTGCCAGTATTGAGGATGGTGATGGAGGGCTGATTATGTCAGATGCACATAGTACACTCCCTGTACATGGCTAAGCACAGGAAGTGTCATGTTTGGCATCCCTTTTACTGTATGTGTGAGTCAGAGTAAGGTGTCATTCCCTGGGTTCCTACCATGTCAGTGTATGTGCTATGCATTGCCTCTTTGCCAAGGCCTGGGCATACTGGGCATGCCTCCTTCTGCCTACTGGGGCAGGTTCAGGTTGTTCCTCCTCTGAGTCACTCTGTGCCTGTGCAGGTCTTGGCAATGGTGGGGGGCTGTGTGGCCCTGACCTTTGCTGTTCCTGCTGCATCTGTTTCCACAGGATCATATTGTGTAGCATGGCACATACAATGTCAACTTGGGTACATGTAGCTGGTGAATACTGCAAGGCTCCACCGGATATGTGCAGGCACCGGAACCATGACTTGAGCATCCCAAACACGCACTCTATTATGATTCTGGTCTGTTTGTGCACCTTATTATGGAGTTCTTGTTTGGGTGTGTGTGCATTTCTGATGGGTGTCATCAGCCACTGCGTAACCAGCATCTCCCACTAGGTGGCGATATGAGATGTCCCCACTGGCAAATCTCTGGTACAGCTGCATCATATACCAAATGTGGGAGTTGTGATAGCTTCCAGGGCTGCCAGCACATGCATTCATTATAATGCCCTGGGCATCGCACACAACCTGGCAGTTGATGGAGGGGAAGCCCTTGTGGTTTATGTAGACCCTACCCAGCTCACCGGGTGGTGCTTTGATGTGTATGTGCATGCAGTCTATAGCAGCCACTACCTCAGGGTATTCTGCTATTTAGTGGAAGAGATGCATATTGCTGGTCAATGCCATACGGGTGTTGAGGAAATATATGTGTTCACTGTCATGTGCTGACATGGTATCCAGGAACTGGTGGAGTACCCTGGATGCTGATGCCTGTGAGATCTCCATGATATCCCAAGCTGGCCTTTGGAAGGTACCTGTGGCTAATATTCTTAAACCTACACATATCTTGGTATCCACTGGGATAGGTTCCCCACTGTTGGTTCTGTGTGTGAGGCATGGCTGGCACAGCTCAACAATTTGCTGTAGGAGGTCCCTGTCCACCCTATAGCGTTCCACTATCTCCAGCTCATGTAGCCCATGGTAGGTTACCCTGGGTCTGTACATTCTTCTCCTTCTCCTCACTGTGAGTTGGTCATCAGCATTCTCATCCTCACCACCCTCAGCCTCTTCCACATGTTGATTTATGATAGTGAATGCAGCCCCTATAATTTTGTTGCTTTTGTTAGGTAAAATGTCCCCGTTTGTGTACACCGGTGGTGTAGAGTTTGTGGGAAAAAACGAAGGGAAAGGTGTTTGCATACTTTATAGTAATGTGCTGGGCTTTGCTGCGGTCTGTGTAATTGGCTGATTCTGATACCTTTCACCTGCCAGCTATGCTAGTTCTCCTTGATTACCTTCCTACTGCTGTTTTCCCTTCACATTACCTTCCTGTTTAATCCCTGAGGCATGCCATGCAAACCCAGTGTTCAGATGTGAATGGAGCTGCTATTTCCTGGTTTAATTTTTTTTAAACCCCGGTGCATGGCGTGCACACCCATTTAGGCAATGTAAAGTGTGCTTGGCAGCTTCAGACACACCCCCTTCCTTAGCTCTGCTAAGCTAAGGGCAAACCCAAGCCACAGAGCTCCAATAAGCTTACAGTATGCCTGACACACTCCTCTATGATGACAGCTAACCCTTAGGCTTGCACCATGGTTTTCCTGCACCTACACAGTTGGGTGCAGGCTAGCCATGAGGGGAAATCTGTGATTCAGTATCATTCCCCTCATTTGCATAGAATTGCCTGCTAATGCCTAGTTACAAGTCTGACACTGAGCCTTCCCCCTTAGCAACCACTATTCACTGGTCTTGTTGTCTTCTGCCTGCCATTGACTATAATGGCAAAATTGTGATTTTGCAGAAAAAGCTTTTTTCAAGGTTTTAGTTTTATTTTCGGACCAATCCTGTTTGTGCGCCGTTACCCTGTGCGTAAACGGTCAAAATCGGCCAAAAAAAAAAGTAATTTTTTGTTATTTTGAAACTGTTTTCCATGCCAGTGGCCATATATTTGGCTATTGGCATGCCTTCCACATTATATACACCCTTTATTTGGAGCTGTCATGGCTCCATTTTGTAGTTTGCAGAAATGTACTTGGTTACTGAGTACATTTCTGCAGGTTACACTAATCCTGCATGGATGGCTGCCAGCTTCCTAGATCACTAATTCACCTCATTTGCATGGTTTTCACCTGCAAATGTGGTAATTCGAATGCAGGAGCTGTGTCCATTCAGGAGCGTTCATGCACATTCCGGGAGCTTGTTCTTGGATCTCTTGGCAGCCATATTGCCTCCAGCAGCTCCTGCACTATTCTTGCATGCCGTGCAGAGCTTGCTGAATCCTGGGGTTTGCATTTTCTTTAGTGTGAAATAATTACTAGTTTTGAAATGTGAAGGGATGCAATTGTTTTATGACTTCCAGCATGTGCCAAATATCTGAGGTTTATGTATTTTCAAAGGTAGATGCTAAATACTGCCAGATTCCAGCAGTGGGGGTTTCACCTGGGATAGAGTCAGATGACAAGAAATTATGTCATTCTGCAAGCTATCCCAGTGGTAATATTTGAGATATTAATTTAAGAAGTCTCTTAGACAGACGCAACATTATGTATTCTGTCTTTGACCTGACAACAACTAGAAGATCCATTCACCAAATCTGCCTTGCTCTACTAGTAAGTTCTTAGATTATAGTAATTCTCTTACATACAGTCAGGAATATAGTAAAGCTTCATTTAGATATATATTTTTTTATTTATTTGAGACTGTCCTGCAATGTTGTTTTAAATGTTGTTTTAAATATTTCCTGTGGACTTTGAACTCTGATGTCACTGTGAATATATATATATATATATATATATATATATATATATATATATATATATATATATATATATATATATATATATATCTATATATATATATATATATATATATATATATACATATATATATATATATATATATATATATATATATATATATATATATAATTTAGTATTTTTTGTTCTTTTATTATTTATTATTAAATATTAATAAGGTTGTGCAAGAACAAACAACTGATAAAATATAATCAGATCCTGCAGATAGACTAGTGGTGGACCGTAGCTGGGATAGCTACTAAAGTTCAAAAAGATGACACGGATATATGAAACTTGAATTATGTCACTGATAAAACAGAACGAAAAAAAGATGAAAAAACACTCCTTTTAAATCCACAGAAACCTCACTGCTTCACCGAATTGGCAAGATGTTGAACTAAAGTGTAACAAAAAGACTGTTACACACTGATGTTTAGCAGTTCAAAAGTAAAGTAGGACTAAATCTGTTTATATCCCAGGCATATACATTCCTGTAACTCTTCCAAATGATGCAGAGTAACTTGAACACAACTCACAACAGTCTGTGTGGGGAGACCACAACAACCATAAAAAAGTACCTTAGAATGTTTGTAAAAGCTGATGAAATGTTGTAGAGCAAATGTCTGGTTGCTCAGGAAGTCCTGACTATCCGTTTAGCTTGTGGTAGAGAAAACCCAATCCAATGCTTTGTAGTTAGAAAAACACAAGAAGCTTCCCTTGGCAAACTCAATAGTTCCAGACTTGCAGGAAGCAAATGAAGCACTAGCACAATTGCTATGTAAACAAACTCAGAAGTTCCAAACTCATAGGAAGCAAAAAAGGCGCTGTAGACTGAAAATAAATCCTTTATTACAACGATAGCATTCCTTAAGCACTAGTTGAGCTTTCATCTGCACCATCGCAGACTTCATCAGAACTAGTGCAAAACATTTAATTAACTCATTTAAAACAGTTTTTGGCCAAAACTTTGTTACTCAATTTAAAGAAACAGTACTCCATTTGTAACATAACTAATATTGGACCTATATAAAAACATATAAATCTTGGTGATTTATGTATATACATACCAAAAGTAAATACAAATGTATATATAATTATAAATATTGATTTTAAAAGTCACTAAAATAATTATTCATATGGTATTGTGATTGAAATACTAAAACATGAATTAAATTCACTATGTGTACTTACATTTCATCAAATATTGCAGCCATAAAAATATTATATATCAAGAATTAAAATGGTTTTATACTTATAAAATCGTTAATACCTGGATTCCTGGTGGAATCAGTTAAAATCTGCCACTTGCTTTCTTTACAGGCCAGTCTTGTTTTCCAATCCCCTCCAAAAGGAATTTCCTTCACCTCATCTATTATCATAAAGGAGAATGTGTGTCCCTCACCATATTCCTTGATGTGTCTGTATAGGCATTTTACTATCCATTTTCCTAATTTTATAATAATGCTCATAAATGCGTTTCTTTAACTCTCTTTCTGTTTTGCCTATATAATAGGCTGGACATTTTTTGCACAGAGCTAAATATACTATGTGCTTGGTGCTGCAATTTCCACCTATGCTCCTAATTTTACTGTGATTAATGTCATTCAAAACAATATCACTGTTGGTGTTTATATGTGTACATTGTTTGCATCTTCCGCACTTTCTGGTGAAAACCTTGTCTTTATTATTGTTACTGAAATTCATCCCTACACAGAAATTCAATCTAGTAGATCATATCAAAGAAATCAAATTATATAGTCGCAGACTTAACCTGGCTCTACTATTTGAAAAAGGAAAGGATGATGAGGCCACATACATACCCACTGAATTAAAAAGAAAAAGTACATTTATACCTCAGTACAATTCACAAGTGAATGTATTTGAACAAATGATATGTAAAGAACTGTATCTACTCAACCATGAAATCACAAGAGAATATCGGAAAAAACAGGAATTAACAAAAGATAACATCTCCAAAGAAGAAAGAGTGGTACTGAATGAATATATGTATAAAAAGACGTAAGAATAATGAAACCCGACAAGGGGGGAGGGGCAGTTATTTATCCCCAAAAAGATTATATCACTGAGATATACCATATTTTATACCATTCTGGGAATTACCAACAGGTTTCAATCAATCAAATTAACCAAGGTTTTAGAAGAATTGACATAGCTTTGGAAGAATACTTTATTGATAACCGCATCACAGAAGAAGTATATAGGTTTCTAAAAGTGGATCATCCAGTGATGGCTTGCATAATAGGAATACCGAAAATTCATAAGTCTCTGACCAAACCACCCTTCAGACCCATCATCTCAGGTTCAAAGTCAAAACATATAACATAGGAGTAACGATCGATAGATGGACGAAACATATTTATACACATGTACCATTCATCATCAAAGACTCATGGGATTTCTTGAGTAAACTCAGTCCTGACAAATGGACAGAACAATGTACATTCATCACCATTGATGTATGTGACTTATTTTCATGTATTCCTAAGGACGAGGGACTAGAGAGATTTGCCAGGAGTCTTAGAAAGTTTTCTACATTGACCTGGGATAAAATAAATCTAATCATGGATATGATGGGCCTAGTGTTGGATCACAATTATCTTACTTTCGAGGGTGAATTTTTCAGACAAAGCAAGGGAGTTGCTATGGGCACATCTTGTGCCCCCATATTTGCAAACTTGGTTATGTCTGATTGGGAGAATGAATTCATTACCAACTGTGCATTCTCCAGCTACATCACCTTCTATGTAAGATTTTTGGACGATATATTCATTCTGTGGAAGGGACCCAACGAGACAATACCACAATTTATTGAATACATCAACGAAACTACCAATTTTTTTGAAATTTACCTATGAAACAAATAACTCAGGTATTTCATATTTGGATGTGTTCATAGGTTCCAATGAGGAAGGTTTTACATCCAAGATACATAGAAAAAGCACATTCTCTAATGATTATCTATTTTTTGGTAGTGAACATCCACCACACATTTTCAAAAATATTATGAAGGGACAGTGCATTAGATGTGCTAGAATGTCATCAACTAGAGAATTCATGGAAGGAGAAATGGTTCTGTTAGCAGATTTATTTGAAAGGAGAGGATATCCCAGCAACATGATTAGTGACACCATTGAATTTGTCAAATCCCAATGGGGAATAAAATACAAACCACTGCTAGGTTTTGATAAAGAGATTAACGCTAACTTGCAGAAAGCAAATATGGGTAGAGTGTGTGTTCTGACCTATACCCCTCACAGCACCAAGATTAAGGACATTATAAAGAAATATTGGGACATTATCACAGTATCAGATGTCAACAAAAATATACTGGGTGAGGAACCTAAGATAGTATACAAAACTGGTCCCAACATAAAAGATTACTGGAACATTCCAAGTTAGGGAAAGGCAGAAACAATAATAAAGACAAGGTTTTCACCAGAAAGTGGAAGATGCAAACAATGTACACATATAAACACCAACAGTGATATTGTTTTGAATGACATTAATCACAGTAAAATTAGGAGCATAGGTGGAAATTGCAGCACCAAGCACATAGTATATTTAGCTCTGTGCAAATGTCCAGCCTATTACATAGGCAAAACAGAAAGAGAGTTAAAGAAACGCATTTATGAGCATTATTATAAAATTAGGAAAATGGATAGTAAAAATGCCCTATACAGACACATCAAGGAATATGGTGAGGGACACACATTCTCCTTTATGATAATAGATGAGGTGAAGGAAATTCCTTTTGGAGGGGATTGGAAAACAAGACTGGCCTGTAAAGAAAGCAAGTGGCAGATTTTAACTGATTCCACCAGGAATCCAGGTATTAACGATTTTATAAGTATAAAACCATTTTAATTCTTGATATATAATATTTTTATGGCTGCAATATTTGATGAAATGTAAGTACACATAGTGAATTTAATTCATGTTTTAGTATTTCAATCACAATACCATATGAATAATTATTTTTAGTGACTTTTAAAATCAATATTTATAATTATATATACATTTGTATTTACTTTTGGTATGTATATACATAAATCACCAAGATTTATATGTTTTTATATAGGTCCAATATTAGTTATGTTACAAATGGAGTACTGTTTCTTTAAATTGAGTAACAAAGTTTTGGCCAAAACTGTTTTAAATGAGTTAATTAAATGTTTTGCACTAGTTCTGATGAAGTCTGCGATGGTGCAGATGAAAGCTCAACTAGTGCTTAAGGAATGCTATCGTTGTAATAAAGGATTTATTTTCAGTCTACAGCCTTTTTTGCTTCCTATGAGTTTGGAACTTCTGAGTTTGTTTACACAGCAATTGTGCTAGTGCTTCATTTGCTTCCTGCAAGTCTGGAACTATTGAGTTTGCCAAGGGAAGCTTCTTGTGTTTTTCTAACTACAAAGTATTGGATTGGGTTTTCTACCACAAGCTAAACGGATAGTCAGGACTTCCTGAGCAACCAGGCATTTGCTCTACAACATTTCATCAGCTTTACAAACATTCTAAGGTACTTTTTTATGGTTGTTGTGGTCTCCCCACACAGACTGTTGTGAGTTGTGTTCAAGTTACTTTGCATCATTTGGAAGAGTTACAGGAATGTATATGCCTGGGATATAAACAGATTTAGTCCTACTTTACTTTTGAACTTCTAAACATCAGTGTATAACAGTGTATGAGTTTGGAACTTCTGAGTTTGTTTACATAGCAATTGTGCTAGTGCTTCATTTGCTTCCTGCAAGTCTGGAACTATTAAGTTTGCAAAGGGAAGCTTCTTGTGTTTTTCTAACTACAAAGTATTGGATTGGGTTTTTTCTACCACAAGCTAAATGGATAGTCAGGACTTCCTGAGCAACCAGGCATTTGCTCTACAACATTTCATCAGCTTTTACAAACATTCTAAGGTACTTTTTTATGCTTGTTGTGGTCTCCCCACACAGACTGTTGTGAGTTGTGTTCAAGTTACTTTGCATCATTTGGAAGAGTTATAGGAATGTATATGCCTGGGATATAAACAGATTTAGTCCTACTTTACCTTTGAACTGCTAAACATCAGTGTGTAACAGTCTTTTTGTTACACTTTAGTTCAACATCTTGCCAATTCGGCGAAGCAGTGAGGTTTCTGTGGATTTAAAAGGAGTGTTTTTTCATCTTTTTTTCGTTCTGTTTTATCAGTGACATAATTCAAGTTTCATATATCCGTGTCATCTTTTTGAACTTTAGTAGCTATCCCAGCTATGGTCCACCACTAGTCTATCTGCAGGATCTGATTATATTTTATTATTAAATATATTTAAACCTTTCATTGTGGCTGATCTTTGTGAGACATATTTAAGTTTTGAGAGTGCTTGCATATTTATTTGGTAACACTGTATGGGCCTAAAAGCCTTGCTCTTGGTCAAACTACCATTTGTATTAATATTAATATTGTGCAGTAAGATTTTGCACCTTTTGTTAAGGGCCTTAAAATATGATAAGGTGCTGGCTGGTGGCAGCTATATCTACCTTATAGTGTGGGCAAAATGGAGCATATCTAGTAAACCTGTGCCAGCCTTTCCCAGGTGTGTGAGTGAGTATAAATCAAACCTCAGAGAGTGTGTGTGTCAGCTACTTGGGCAGGGACACGAAGCACTGGTTGGACAGAGAGGGTGCTGGAGGTATTGGCTTGGCCACTCAGCTGAGATCTCAACTCTATAGCTGTGCCAGTTTGGGGTGTTATTGGGGATCTGGAGAAAGAGGGAGAAACTAGCCCTGGACTGACTGTGGTCTCTGTGTGCTAAGGGAAATTGCACTTGATGCAGAGAGCTGCATCTGGAAATACTGTGTTTGTACTTGTCATCCTCTCATTATATGTCCCCCACTGTTGCCAGTGGTGAGTATTGAGGTTCTTTGATTACTGGTTCAGTGGTGGGTAGTCACAATCTCTATCAGTCTTTTAAAATATGACTATGTGCCAGTTTAATTACAAACATTTTAAATGGTTTTGGAACCAAACATTGGTTTAATTCTGCTTCTTTATCTTTGTTAAACCAGTATGGCAGGTCATTCTTTAACTCAAACCATAGGTATGGGATGGGACCAATCTACTTATCTGTTTTCCTTTCTACTCTACTCTAGCCAAACTTTTTTTGGGATCTCCTTCCTATATAATCTTTTCACAAGTCAGGAACACTTTTATCCATTTGCTGAGAAAATGATGAGGGTATAGCTTCTTCACCTATGAGTACAGGTATAATTCCGTTTTTTCTGTAATACATAAATAACAAACTACATAAGCAGTTTTATATTAATGAGACAGTAACTTATTTTTTATTTGCAATATGCCACAGTCTATACCTAGCATGTCACATGTTTGAATGGGTAATGGGGTTGGTCCAAATTCAGTGTACTACTTAAATTATATTCCTAAGGATAGAAAAGGATTAATGTGTGTTTTTGTACCTGATACTCTTGTTATTACTGCCTGAAAGTTTCATAATGAAATCAGAAAGGGGGGATTAGATGTCATGTTTTATAGCAAGTGCTACATTTAAAAATGTATAAGTGTTCACTAATGCAGTCAGACAGTTTGCATTATATTCATTTTCCATTAGGACTGTTGTTTTGAATTTCTACTCAGTATGAAAAACACAGTAATGGCCCAGAATACTTCTATTTTAGTTTTCTTTACATCAATTGTTATGTAGCTTGCTATAAAATATGTTTTTTTCATTTGCAATATGCTATAGTAAACACACCAAATGCTTTACCTACTAATGGGGTTGATACAATTCAGCATAGTGTTTCACTGAAACTTTTAGTGGGTAGAATAAGATTCTTACATAGTTTCCTGACTGATGATCTTGTTATTTTGCAAAAGTTGAAATAAAATTTGAAAGAGGGACTGAAATATGGCCTTTTTCAGATTGGTACTACATGCATACATTTACAGGTATTCATTGCTGTAGTATGACAGATTGCATTATACCCAGTTGTGATTGGGATTATTGTTTCCAACTGCTACACATTATGCATAACACAGTAATGTCCCAGAATACTTCTTTACTGAATTGTCATTAGATCAGAAGTAAAAATCTTGTATATTTTTGCTGGTTGTGGTTCAGACTATTTTGTCAAAATATGTCAAGGTAAGCTGTTTTTCATTCCTGAATTATTCTTTGTGAGTGTACACACACTCCAAGTTAATTTATTCATTTATTCTTTGTTGACAGTGTTAATTACACTAGGGTAATGGGTTCTTTTCAGGGGTGACTTAAGGTGGTATTTATACTACTAGGGGAAATTTGGCCAGGTCATCAGGGAATGTCCTCTAATCTTTTTTGACATTTTCTATTAGATCTTTTACATCCATCTGAGCTACCACCAAGTAAGGCAGATGGGGTCTCATTTTAGTGTCTCATGGAAAGGGCAGCACACTCAAGAGTGTAGGATCCCTCTTGTGCTGCACTGCAGTGTCAGCAGTCGATTTACCTTGTGTGAGAATAAAACCCACAGCCTTATGCACAGCCTTATGCACCAAAGGAGAGTGTGTTACATGTTACACCACTGACACTTCAACTCAGTTATAATGGAATCACTGTAATGCAATACTTAACATGAAAACTGAGATTTGCCCTTTTGTAGGTAAGTGTTATATCTGTATGTTTATAGATGCTCTCGGCTGCAGTTTGACAGTTTGCATTATACCTTATTGCACTAAGGCTTTTACTTTCAACTCTTGCTTACCATTAGAGGAGAAATAAAATGTCTATATATTTCACTAGAAATATATATCTATACATACACATTTTATTTATTTAATATTTGTTTACCAGGAAATTCCGACTTGAAACAAATCCAATTTTCAGTGGAGGCCTAGGGAGAAATGCTCCAGATGCATGTCTTTATAACGTGGGAGGAAACCAGAAACCAACACGAATGCAGGGAGGACATGCAGACACCACACAGAAGGCACCCCAGCTGAGAATTGAACTAAAGAACCTCTTGCTGTGAAGTGACAATGCAACCACTGCACCACTGCACCATCCAAAATCATATTCATTTGCAGTATGCCAAAGCTAGTATGCCAAATGTTTGAGCAGCTAATAGGATTGGACCAATTCAGTGTAGTATTTACTGAAATCTCTTTCGGCAAAATAGGATTCTTAATTTTTTTTTGTATCAGATGATCCCGTTGTTATTGTTTGAAAGTTTAATAATAAAATCTTAGATGTGGCCTATTGTATAAGTTCTACAGCCATATATTTATAGGCATTTACTGTTGAGGTGGGATAGCTTGCAGTATACCATTTCCACTGAACTGTTGTTTGTAACTTCTGCTTAGTATGCAGAATACAGTAATGGTATAGAATATGTCTTTACTGAGTTGTCATTACATCAGAAGTAAACATCCTTTAAATTTCACCAAAAAATGTGCAATACGCCTTAGCTATCATGTCAAATGTTTGAGCAAGTAATTGGGTTGAATCAAATTTAGGATAGTCCTGCACAGCAATCCTCAAGTACAGAATAAGATTCTTACATGTTTTGTACATAATCCTGCTGTATTTTATTTCATGAAAGTTTAATAAGGGAATCTGAAGGAGGGACTAATATATATTATTTTTCAAATAATCAATACATCCCAAATGTATAGGTGTTTACTACTGCAGTCTGATATTTTGTATTATACTTGATTTCTATTGAAACTGTTGTTTTGAAATCCTGCTCAGTATGCAGATCACGTAACAGCTTAGGTTAGTTATTTGCTGAGCTGTCATTAGATCAGGAGACCACATCCTATATATTTCATCAAAAAAATATTCTATTTGAAATATGCCATAGCAAGAATGCTAAATGTCTGAGCTACTAATGGGGTTGATCAAATTCAACTCAGTGTTGCAATGAGACCCCTAAAGGTAATATAGGATTCTTAGGGGTTTTGATAAGTGATCATACTTTTATTACAGGCTGATAGCTTCATAATGAAAACTGAAAGGGGGTTGAGATTGCATTTTATAGAAAGGTAGTAATATATTTACAGTATTCCCTGCTGCAGATTGACAGTTTGCATTGCCCTGTGTGTTTTCAATTTTTTTTCAGCATGCAGAACACAGTAGTGGTCTAGAATATTTCTTTACTGAGCTGGTTATACATGAAGTAAACTCATATTTAGTTTTCTTAATGCAGAAATATTTTGCCACTGGACTTATGATCCCTCACATTTTATTCTCATGTGCTATAAATCATATTACATGAAGATAAAACTATGTATGTGTCTTTACAATTGGTACCAACAGCTAAGAGCAGTTTATAGCTCAGAGCCCTGTACTTTGATAAATTTAGTGTAATACATTGCATACATACAGGGAAGTGGTCTTTTACTGTTAAGGACCACTGGTAATTTCATATGGACTTTTGAGTGCTCAACTTTTGACACTTTGTTCACATTAAATATATATTTTGCATTTTTCAGGCATCAATTCAGTATTTATCTGAATCGTATTAATCACGTGTTGCTATCAAAGAATAAAAAATAGTAAATGTTTTTTCACACAAAAATTATGCTTTCTTTATATATTAGCGCAAAAACTAAATATTTTGCATGTTCTGACAACCATGCACATACCTGCAATTCTGCTGTCAATCTTCCATAAAAGCTATTTACTATGCAAAACAAAATAAAACAGATTGTCCATAAGTATTTCCCTGAAAACTTGATAATATCTTGAACCAGTGGAGAGATTTTGTTGTTTGAAGTTAGGGTGGGAATTCAGGTCAGAGCAAGGATTGGATCTCGGCAGGATGCAACATTTTCAAAACAGTATGGGATCCAGTTTTCTTTGGAGTAAAATAAATAAAGGATTTTAATACTATAAATGCACAATGATGGTGTGATTCAATACCTAAAAGAGCATAAGTTTCTGTATAAAAGTGATATTTTGATTCTTTGTACCCGTTGAGGTATAAAATTATATGACCAGTTGATTTAGTTTCATTAAAAAAATTCAACTTGCAGCTACTCTATTGCTTTTAATTATAGGGTCCCCTTCTAAGAAAGTTTTATAGATAATTATACAAGTAATATTATCTCTTTTTTTTCAAGAATAAATATTGAAGCATTTCAGAAATACAGGCTTTTATGCATTAAGAAAAAATATAACAAATAGTTTCAGTGTTTAATGGAGATTTTTTACAAATATGAATTTGTTAATGGGTTAAATACATGGTATTGCCTGATGTGATAAACTCAGTTTAGTGAATGGGTTAATTGCATCTGAAGTACTGAAAAGCAAGACAAAATTAGGATTTGTCTAGTCCCATAGGGTCTCAGCAAATGGATTCAGAGGGGAACATTACCCTTTAGAAACTGTTGAAAAAACAGTTGTCAATATGCCTAATGTAAAGTTCTTTTCCATGCAAGATGATAATCGCAGACTTTAGTGGATTACACTGGATGAGGCCTCTCTGTATTGTACACCTTTAATATACCTTTGGACAGATACAGATTTCTTTGATTGTCATTTGGAATTTTATCAGTAGCAGCGGTATTTTAATATGCTGTGTCTGATATGATCAGAGCACTGGAAGGAATTTTGAATATTAAATAATATTAAAAAATGATTTTTTGGGACTATACACAATAAGCACATTAATTAAGCTGTTGGAACGACATAAAAATAAATCTAAGTGACAGACTAAACAACATATTTTAAATGCATGTCTCATCTTCTAACTGCAGATACAATACATCCAAATGATGATAAAGTCCATGCTATAGTAAATGAGTAGTCTACTATAGGAAAATCCTAATTAATGTAATTTTTAGAGATGGTACAAATGATGTCCATATTTATACCCTTAAGAAAACTACCTGAGTAGGGTGTAATCTGTGGTTAGTCAGACTATCAAGCAAGAAGTGTAGAACTACTATAAAAGCTAGTAACTAATGCACCCACACTTAATGCATTACGATGTGCCTATTACACTGCAAGCAGATACAAGCTGATAAAAATGGCTATCAGCAAGAGAGTTCACCTGCCAATTTTACCTCAAGATCATTAACACAGGCATGTCACGTATTCACATCTAGAGAAATGAATACTTTCAATAACATTTAGTTGTCAGAAAAATTCTGCCTACATGTGTCAGCAATATATTAAGGCTGAGATAAATCAGAAATGTCTCAAGGGTATTTTCAAGAATTCTCTAGAAAAATACTAGGTAGATTACAAAGAGTGATGCTAATTCTTCAAACATATGATGTAGAAATGATCTACAACTCAGGATACGTCATGTAGGTAGTAGACAGTCTAGTTAAGTGAATGCAAGAAAACCTTGCTAGAAGATGTTTTATGGCTCATGACATAACTAGCTATGACAGTTGAAAAACTACAGTAACCAAAAGCTGCTACAAGAAATTATTCATGAATGCAGTTGTTGAATAAAGCTGTAATATCAAAATACCAAGATAGTATAAGGCAACTTCATTCACTAATCAAATCATTCATATGCATTCATAGGGAAATTATTTGTCATTGAAAATCTGTTACTCAAACATGATAGTATTATCATCAGATACAGTCAAAAGTACATAAATCAAATTTAGGAATGTCTGAATGCATTGACCAAGCCACAGATGCCTTAAACTGGACAAAAATGACACCACAAACAGAGCAGGTGGCACAAGGTTGTTTGCTTTGTATCGTGCATAGAAACCAAAATCAGAGGAGGAACTGAAATCTCATGAGATACTAGCATCATTTTGGTGGGAACTGACATGTTTCAGTGTAATTATCTTAACTTATGTGTTGTTTGCTACTCTAACAATCCAGCATTCAGGTCAAAGGTACTTTATCTATGCCATCTGTACCAGTAATTAATATGCTTAAATCATTATACCAGAGCACTTAATATTGGATAATTGTTTGGAATTCACGTCAACATTTCAGATGTTTTCACTGAATGGGACTTTAACCATGTTATGTGAAGTCTAAGGGATCTGCAGTTAGATGGGCAATTTGAGTATATGTCTCAAACTATAAAAATATTTTAAAGAAATGTGATACATCAAGTCGAATACATTGTGATTCAGTGTTGTTAGTGTACAAGTATACTCCGATGTAAACATTCATCGATGGAAAAAGTATGAGATCAAATCTCACAGCATCTCTTTCATTGTTAGTTCCACAAAGCAGAGTCTAGAGATTTGACAAGGAAGCCAGCTGAAATAGAAACATTGTTGTGACAGGGCTGGAATGAATTTTGCATTATTGTAGGAAAGAGAAAGGGTTGCACTGATTTTGTATCAGAACTTAAGTCAAATATCACAGATCCATGTAACTGTGCCAACCCAGCATCAAAACCCAAGACCTTATTTGGTTCTGGAAGAAGATACACAGTTGTACAGCTCCAGTTGAAATCATTTGCTAAGAATAGCAGATCATAGGTTCATAGGTTCATAGGTAGGTACCAGGCTATTGGCCCAAGGGCCTACGTAAGCCTAGCCAACAAGATTCCCTGGCTTATGCCACCCAAGAAAGTTATTTTCCTGTGCCACTGTCGAGCAGAGACACAAGGATTTTTCAAGGACTTTTCAAGGATTCATACCCGAGAGACAGAAATGTTCAGGAGATCTCAAGAGATTAAAAACCACAGAGAAAATACCCACAGGGTACAGAACTGGTAAATAACAAAAATGAACCACGTCCAAAGCACAAGGCAGAGAGTTTAATCCAAAATATGTACAAATTCACTCGCTTTCACCATTGCACATGGCATCATCAGATATTGATTGATTGCAGCAAAAATGCCAGTGAGTTGGTCTTTAGCTACAATGCAGGTTACAGATATTAGATCTAGTGTAAGATCTGCCAGTATGCTATTTACTGAAACATTACCTTATGTCCACCATGAAGCTGCTAAACAGAGTGAAGCAGACCTTAAACAGGACAACTGCTGCTCTACTCCCTATGGACAGCTGCTACTAGCTAAGAAATTACTAGTTACTTAACAGTTTACTTGCGATTCTATTGTCGATATTTATTCTTTGAGATGTCCCTGTGACCTGGTTTATATAGGACGAACAAGTTGAAAATGTAAAACTAGACTACAATAACATACTGATAACATGAAACATAAAGAAATAAATTCTTTTCCAAATCATTATTTTCAGCATCATAAAAGTAATAATGACTAACTGAGAGTTTTTGCAACAAGTGTCACAATGAAAGAGAGGGATGAGATATAAAAGATTATTCATTTAAGAGTTTTGTTTTTATTTCAAAATGTAATAATATGCAGCTTTTATATATATATATGTTATATATATATATATATATATATATATATATATATATATATATATAATATATATATATATATAAATAATATGGCTCTACTTTGACTATCGAAATTATACTTCAGCGAAAGTCAGTTAGACAAGTCCATTTTCACGAAAGTGCATTTATCTGAAAATAATTAATTTATATAGTGACATTTTAAATAATAATAATAATAATAATGCCAGATAATTGTCTGCAGTTCATATGACAACATTTTTGAACTTTTTTCCATAACACGGGACTTTGGACATATGTGAAGTCCAAGTTTTCTGCAGTCCAGTGGGCAGACTGATTCAAACCGTAAGGAATATCATAAGGAAATATGATACATCTAGTCAAATGTACTATAAATTAGCATTGCTAGTGTACAGGCATGTCTTGCTATAAGCAATCACTTATGGGGAGAAGACTGAAATCCAATTTTACATCTCTTTTACTATTAATTCCTGAAAGCAGAATGCAGAGCTTTTACAATGAAATCAGCTGAAACAGAAAATGTTCTTATGATAGAGGTGCCAAGAAGTTAATATTATTAAGGCAAGTCTTTAAAATCAAACAGTTATTTTAATATGCCTACTTTTAAATAAACAGAGGTAGAAACAGCTGTGTGTCATATAAAATTTAATAAATTGTTTTTTAGTCCTGAGGAGCTTTTTTCCCCAGGTCTCAGCTGAAAATGAGCCAAAAGCTCAGCCAGACTAACCCAGTTAACAAATGTAAAATAAAATAAATAAATAAATAAAATAATAAAAATATCCTTATTATGACGAAGCATAAATGGTTAGGGGTAATAAAAAATCAGCCTCAAAAGAATAACACGAGTTTACAGTTTTTATAAGAAAACTCATCTTGTTAATACATCAGTCCACAGTATGTGGCCTGTAGCTAACAAATGAAAAGCAAGCTATTCATGTCTATTTCATGACAACAGCTAATTTTCATCACATTCCAATACACCATACTCTAATTTATAAATGGGCTATACCTTTGCCCATTTATAGCATTCATACGAAGACAGTTAACTTCACCTTTTTACCTTGTAATATGCAAAATCACTTTTGCGTGCATAAATCTTTTGCATAAACATGTATATTAATGCAGCTGTGTCAGTGGAAAAGTACTGGAAATCATTTAAATGCACACAGTATGTATACCTTTTATACTCTTAGATCTCACTTCTAATTTACCTTTAATAAAACCATTTAACTAATAGAAACACTTTTAGTTCCTTTTTTCTGCTATGCATTTTAAAGCACTTACACAAGATAAATGTAAGCATTAGTTAGTTTACCACTGCACACTCCCCCTCTGACACTATTTTAAAGACATCTTTATAAAGTTATAGCAAGTCATCAGTGATGATTTCGTCTTCATTGTAAGCAGGTTTATTTATTCCATTCAAACTGTTCTGGACTCATTGGCATTAGATGGTTAATCTTGGTTGAATTTTCATTATGATAGCTTTGCATAGAAATATCTGTGCAGCAAATAAAAGTAAGTATACAAATGTTACCAAGAATACCTTATAACATCTTCATCCAGAAAACAAATTAATTATTTAAGTAAGTGAAGAATCACTGGGGGAGGGGGGGGGGGCAAGGAAGACTTTTACAATCTGTAATTTTAAGAATGATATTCTTGATTGATCAGATGGCAAATCTCACTTTTACTAGCCAGTACACACTCGAAAGCCCAGTAATACAACACCACTGATCTCATATCTGTTAGTTTAATTGTATTTGTCTCAGAATCCTTAAAAGTGTTTACGGTTTTATTTTGCATCATCATATTGCTTTTACTGCTGCACTCTATGGAAGAATGCCCTCTCTTGAAATAACATTATTACCTAGGACACATTAGTCACAGCTGTATACCATCTATATTCAACCTGTTAATTACAGTATTAATAAAACAGATAAGAAATTACATAAATTATGAAAGATAGTGAAATCGCTTAGGGATAATATTGTCTGATAATATTAAAGATATAACAACCCTTAATTATAATAATAACCTAAATTCCATAAAACAAACTCTTAATAAATGGAATATTTTTTTCACTATTCAAGAGAGACTCTCCCTAATTAAAATGATTATCATTCCTAAAATTCTATATATAATACAATCTTCATCCCTCCCACTAACTAAAAATATAAAATAGTATAATTCTTTGTTTCTGAGATTTGTATGGTTTTCTAATAATCCTAGATTGCCTTTAAATCATCACATTACAGATTGGACATCTGGTGGCATTGGTCTTTAAGATTTAGAATTATATTCCTTATCCTCAATTGTTAAAACAACAGATTCTTGGTTAAATAACAATTATAATATCAAACAAAAAGGAATTCAGGGAGGTACTTGGTGTAAATCCAATAATTTAACAAAAGCATATCATACTAAAACAGCTACTAATACATTTTATTGGTTAGTGAAAGGCTATTTTATAAAAAAACAAAAACAAACCAGTTAACTCTTACTATATCAATACACTAATAACCTCCTTTAAAAAGTTCATTTTCAGGAACCCTGAATATAAAGCATGGATATTCTTTGTATTTTAAATTGCCTATACTCAAAATAGTATTATTACATTTAATTTAACAATAATGACTACATTTAAATTAAAAAATCTGCTATACTGGTATCAATTATTAGACAATAGGAAGTTACAACATTTTGACCATATCATTAATAAGTTTGAGTTAAATAAATATATCTGGTAAGAAATTCAAAATAGCAGACAATTAGCTGAACACAAGATTATTCTAATGCAACTAATAGTTAGAAATTCTTTCCCTACATTAATTAATTTGCTCATTATTCATACATATCAAGATATAATAGGAAAGGGACTTCTAACTAAAATATATAAGGTACTTAAGAAATGAACAGTATGTCACAGAGAATGCTATTGGGATTATTTTAGCCTTGTTAACAATAACTTCCCAGGTGAACATGATAAAAAGTAATACTCCAATCTTCAAAACAAACTATTTCATCACTACGGTTGAGGATATTCTCTTGGAAGTTCTTACATAGAACCTTTATCACACCACATAAAGTTGAACTGATATATAATAAAGACATAGGATGCTGGAGATGTAAACTAAACATTAAAGCTGACTGGCAGCATATTTTTTACGATTGTATAAAACTTAAACATACTGGGATAATATGAATTCTCTCTTACAGTCTGTTTTTAATGATAAATGTATGCTGACCAAATCACTTTTTTTATTTAATACATCTATTCCCATTTGTGTCATGAAAATAAAATATCCTGTTTTATGGAGTATCTTAACATTAGCAAGAAAAGACATCACCAAGAACTGGAAGAATCAGACAAGTCCTACTATAAATGAATTTGTACACTTGGCAACTGAAGTTTGTCTTCTTGAACTTATAACTATCAAAACAAAAACATCTACAAATACCTCTGCAGGTAATATATGGCTGAAATTCAAAGAACTGCTGGATAAACAAACTTTAATAATTAACTAACAACTACTCATCACATTTCTTTTTCTGTTTCAAAAGCTTTGTTTTATAGTAGACACCATCATAAATAGTTATTTTAGTTGTTGTTTATGATTGTTCTTTTAGATATGTATATTTTTATATTTCTATTCTCATATATTGTTTGTTGTTAAAATTTTCAATAAAAACAATTGAGAAAAAAGAACATCCTTACCATATTTTTGTGCTTTCTAGCAGTGGCGGCTGGTGATTTCAAATCAAAGGGGGGCTGCAGGAGCCAGCTGAATGGGTGGGGTCAAGGGGAAGGGGTGTGGCCAACCAGAAAGGGGAGGAGCTATGCTCAAAACCACAAAAACTAACTTTAATTAAATACACTCCCCTGGGTGGCATGGCAAACCATCATTATGAGAGTCCAATCAAGACAAAAATAAGTGTAGAAGAATAAAAATATTTCAATGCATTGGCTGCATGACAGCTTACTTAATATCTAGATGGAAACAAAAGGTTGTGAGGCATGAAAAATAAATTACTTTTAAATACATTACTGGAATGCCAGTCAAAATCAAGTACAAGCAAAACCAGAAGCACTCAACTCAAACCACTTCTCCTTGCACTGCAGTTCTAATTATAATTTATATTCAGCTTTATTAAAGTGCCAAGTAACATGCTGAAAGTAGAAATCTCTGTGATGCCCCCACTTGTAAAAATGTTTCTTATCCAAAAAGACCTGCTGCCTGACAACTATCTACTTGTTTCATGGGGAAAACATGTAAGTAAAAATGAAAAGCAAACAAGAAACAAGCTCAAGATACATTGCTTAAAGGATTACTGTACAGGTTATGGACCACACATGATTGGCATTCTGTTTAGTTTATGGGTAAAGTCTGTAGAGATGACTGGAAGTCTCCAACAAGTGTAATGAGCTTTTTAAAATAATGGAATCCTGTCCTTTAATACCCAAGGCTTATACATTATCTAGTCAAGTATTCTCTGCATGGCAACAACAGAAAGGCTTTCAATGTTGGCAATTCTTTAACAGTATGCTTATTAAAGATTACTTGCATCTTATGATGTCAGACAAGCTTACATTATGGTCATTAAAGCATTGCTACTTAAACACAGAGCAACAGGCACTTTGAGTAATAAGCATAAATCAACAGTACAAAAATATGACAGAAACCAGACCTTTCTGAAAAATCAAGGACAGATGAAAAGCCACTGTAGTACTTGCGATTACCTTGGATGGGGGGGGAGACACACTGCACATTTACGCTGCATAACTACTCCTTGCCTTGCTTGGACACATCCAGAGTCAGTACATGGTGGAGTGGGGTGCAACAAGTATGTCACAATTTGAAATGTCTCTGGCTGACTGTGATGGCCCTGACACATGTGTCATACCTCTCAACCTCAGAGCAAGAAATCTGGACAAAGCCATACACAGAAGTGGGACAAATGCCCACAAATAAGGACAATTTTTAAATATTACTCTAATAAACTTAGAAAGATAATAGAATAGGTCTTGCATTAGTATGACTTTTCTGAAGGGTATACAATCTGAAACTCAAATGTCTGCCATTATTTTCTAACTTCCGTCTTTAGTGATTTGTCACTAATTTGCCAAAAAAAACAATTTTATGAAAAATGGACCAAATGTGATGCAAAAATATAAAATAGCCACACAATACAGCTGGGTACCTGTCAAAGAAGGGACACTTTAATATTAGTACTGCTAACTTGAGCAGCTGACAAAATAAAAGAATCTACATGCATTTCAAGTAATCTATAACTTTGATTATTACAGTTATTTCTTAATTGTAAACCCTCCATGTTTTCTTCCAAAATTGCTATTTTGCGGAGGGATTATTAAAGAGCAACATTTTAAGCCAAAATCGGAGACAGTTGAGAGGTTGGCTATGCTTAATTCTATAAAGCAATTTATTTGCATGTACCTTTCAACCTGTTAATGCAGTAAATCTGAACAAGGCCAAATATACTGGGGGAACATATAAACAGTACTAAAAATTGCTCTTGTATAAACTGAGACAGTTGAAAGAATAACAGTTCTTACTTTAGCATGCATTTTTCTGAAGGTTATGAAGTCTGAAACTCAGTGTATCATTATTTAGTGACTTAATTTCTAAATGATTTGCCAGAAAACTACAAATTTTATGAAGAACAAACCAAAAATAAGAAGCAAAAATCTATTCATTCTTTGAAAATCTGGACAGTTGGGAGGTATAGTTCAGCTGGGCCTGTCTGAGTTTGCTGCCCTTCCCCCCTGACAAAATCACAGTTGAAGAGCCTCTGCAGCCATTCCTATGAACCATTACTTGGCTATTTCACTCCATTTATCATAAACACTAATGTGCATACTGTTTTACTTGTATGATGAGTTGGACTTCATTTGAAAGTTTTATTTTGTATTTTACAGCACAAACACTAAGTCATCTACTAAACAAAGCAATGCAGTTTCACAATGAAAACTTAGCATTAAAACTTCTCTGCTCTTGAAACTCACATTCATTGAAACAGCATTGAAACCCACATTCAAAGAAAATACATTTTGCCAGTGGCAGATAAAGATTAATTTTGGGCTGTTTTCAAATCATAGGCCCCTTGCATATGAAACATACATGTGCTCTTTGATACACCTTCCTCATTGTACTAAATTATATTCCTTGTACAATATATTACAGTTGTTAGAGGGCATTTAAATTTGTTTTGAACATTTTTCCAGTAAACAATGAAACAAAATATAATGCACCCATAATGACAAAACTGCCCAGTTCAGAACATTTATCATAAAAGTCTACTCAGACTTCCGCAGTCCACCATTATCAGTAAATATGCACAATTCTACAGTCCACCATTATCAGTAAATATGCACAATTCTACAGTCCATTATCAGTAAATATGCACAATTCTACAGTCCATTATCAGTAAATATGCACTATTCTACAGTCCATTATCAGTAAATATGCACTATCTCTGAAGAAGTAAAAGTCATCTAAATAATTCCACATTAAAGAAATCTGTAACTAATGAAGAGGTTGCTGCTAGCTAACACCTTTATATTTCATGGTTTCATCGAAAAATAAAGTGCCTGTTGCCCCTGAGGAATAAATTGCCTATATTACATTAAAAAAATGATAAGCTAGTAATATTGCAAGAGGAAATGGATGGCAAACTGATAACAAACTCATAGTTAGTATCTTCACCAAGGAGAACATTCTAAGTACAGCAGCATCTACCCCTTGTGGGAGTAGAACCCACAGCCTTCTGCATCAAAGACAAGTACACAACTTATTGTGCTATTAACAAGGCAAACCAACCTCACTTAAGCAGCACTAAACTTCTGTTCGCCAGCAGCTCTCAGCTCCTTGTAAAATCTACTCAATACTCAACTTTGCAGCACAGGAAAACTGGAAAAAGCCAAAATGTATTGGGGGGGGGGGTCAAAAGCCCAAAAACCAGGGACACAAACATTGCTTGTATAATCTTGGAAAGTTGCTAGAACCATACATTTTACTGCCAAGCTCCCTGTGCAAAACAGAGCAACATACCACTATGGCAAATCAGCTGCTTTGTAAAAGAGGAAGACTGAAACTTAAATGGCTATCATTTAGTGAATTCAGTTCTCACTATAGCTGTCAACCTCTTAGTACAAAACACCTGGACAAACCCAGTAATGAGGGAATACAGCCCTCAAACATTCAGTGAATTCAGTTCTTGCCATAGCTGTCAACCTTAGCACAAAAGACCTGGACGAAGCCAATAATGAGGGAATGCAGTCCCAAAAATAGGGACAAATTTCAAATATTCATCTTATAAACTTAGAAAATTGCTGGAATAAAAGGTTGTGTTACTATATATTTTCTGAAGAACATGAAGTCTGAAATTCAAATGCCTGTCAATTTTACTGCTGACAGAATAAAAACAATTTTCAGCAGAGACCCAGGGAGAAATACTGCAGACACGTCTTTGTAAAATGGCAGGGCACCAGAGCAAATCCACACAAACACAGGGAGGAGATGCAGACTGCACACAGAAGGCACCCCAGCCAAGAATCAAACCAGAAAACCTATAGCTGTGAGGCAACAATACTACCACTGCACCATCAAATATGCAAAGACTTAAACATTCAGAAACCTGAAGTCTGAAATTCAAATGCCTGTCAATTTTATTTAACATTTGTTAATCAGGATAGTCTGACTTGGAACAAAAAAAAATTCAGCAGAGGCCCAGGAAGAAATAATGCAGACATGTCTTTGTAACATGGGAGGACACAAAAGCAAACCCACACAAACACAGGGAGAAGATAAAGACCCCACAAAGAAGGCACCCCAGCCAAGAAGCAAACCTGAGAACCTGCAGCTGTGAGGCAACAATGCTACAACTGCCCCATCAAATATCAAGCATTACAACATTTACAAACCACAGATATTATGAGGAACAGATCAGATCAAACATGAGGCAAAAATCTGCAGTTTTTTTTTCACAAATGGTGGTGGGTAGGGAATTAAGGTCTTTAAAACCTGCATACAAGGTACAGGATTCAAGCCTGAGGTATTCCCTACCACACACACAAACACATGTAGTAGCAAACCACAAAATCTAAATATACTGCATTGGGTGCCAAACAGTTGTCATGAGAGTCCAATCAAGACAAAATGAAGTGTAGAAGAATAAAAATATTTCAATGCATTGGCTGCATGACAGCTTAATATCTAGATGGAAACAAAAAAGGTTGTGAGGCATGAAGAAATAAATAACTTTTTTTAAATACATTAATGGAATGCCAGTCAAAATCAAGTATAAGAAAAACAAGCAGCACTCAACTCAAACCACTTCTTGCACTGCAGTTCTAATTATAATTTATATTCAGCTTTATTAAAGTAACATGCTGAAAGTAGAAATCTCTAATGCCCCCACTTGTAAAAATGTTCCTTATCGAAAAAAAGACCTGCTGCCTAACAACTACTTGCTTCATGGGGAAAACATGATCAAAGTAAAAAATGAAAAGCAAACAAGAAATAAGCTCAAGATACATTGCTTAAAAGGATTACTGTACAGGTTATAGACCACACGATTGGCATTTGGTTTATGGTTAAAGCCTGCAGAGATGACTGTAAGTCTCCAAGTGTAATGAGACTCTTAAAATAATGTAATTCTGTCCTTTATTACAAATACTGGCATATGCATTTCAATACCCAAGGCTTATACATTATCTAGTTAAGTATTCTCTACATGGCAACAGAAAGGCTTTCAATGTTGGCAATTCTTTAACAGTATGCTTATTAAAGCTTACTTGCATCTTGCAATCTCAGCCAAGCTTACCTGATGGTCATTAAAGTATTGTTACTTAAACACAGAGCAACATGCACTTTGAGTAATAAGCATAAATCAACAGTACAAAAAATGACAGAAACCAGACCATTCTGCAAAAATCAAGGACAGATGAAAAGCTACTCTAGTACTTGTGTCTACCTTGGATGGGTGGGATTCTCTGCACATTTACACTGCATAACTACTCCTTGCCTTGCTTGACACATCCAGAGTCACTACATGGGGGAGTGGGGTGTAACAAGTATGTCACAGTTTGAAATGTCTCTGGCTGACTTGTGATGGCCCTGACACATTTGTCATACCTCTCAACCTCAGAGCAAGAAATCTGGACAAAGCCATACAAAGAAATGGGACAAAGGCCCAAAAATAAGGACAATTTTTAAAATATCGCTCTTATAACCTTAGAAAGCTAATAGAGGTCTTGCATTAGTATGACTTTTCTGAATGGTATGAAATCTGAAACTCAAATGTCTGTCATTATTTTCTAACTTCAGTCTTTAATTATTTGTCACTAATTTGCCAAAAAACACAATTTTATGAAAAATGGACCAAAAATGTGATGTAAAAATATAAAATAGCAACACAATACAGCTGGGAACCTGTCAAAGAAGGGACACTTTAATATTAGTACTGCTAACTAGAGCAGCTGACAAAATAAAATAATCTACATGCATTTCTGAAATAAAAGTAATCTGATTATTACAGTTATTTCTTAATTATAAACCCTCCATGTTTTCTTCCAAAATTGCTATTTTGCGGATGGATCATTAGGGGAAGAGCAACATTTTGAGTCAAAATCAGGGACAGTTGAGAGGTTTGGCTATGCCTAATTCTATAAAGAAATTTATTTGCATGTACCTCTCAACCTGTTAATGCAATAAATCTGGACAAGGCCAGATATATTGGGGGAACATATAAACAGTACTAAAAAATGCTCTTCTATAAACTGGGACAGTTGATAGAACAGGTCTTACTTTAGGATACATTTTTCTGAAGGTTATGAAGTCTGAAACTAGGTGTGTCATTATTTAGTGACTTAATTCCTAAATGATTTGCCAGAAAACCACAAATTTTTATGAGGAACTAATCAAAAATAAGAAGAAAAACATCTATTCATTCTTTGAAAATCTGGACAGTTGGGAGGTATGGTTCAGCTGGGCCTGTCTAAGTTTGCTGCCCTTCCCCCTCACAAAACCCTGGTCGAATGGAGCCTCCCTGCAGCCATTCCAATGATCCATTAATTTGCTATTTCACTCCGTTTACCATAAACACTAATGTGCATACTGATTTACTTCTATGATGATTTGAACTTCATTTGAAAGTTTTATTTTTGCATTTTACAGCACAAACACTAAGACATAACAAACTTGGCATTAAACCTTCTCTGCCCTTGAGACTCACATTCACTGAAACAACATTAAATCCAAATTCAAAGAAAATACATTTTACTCGTGGCAGATAAAAATTAATTCTGGGCTGTTTTCAAATCATAGGCCCCTTGCATATGAAACATACATGTGCTCTTTGATATACCTTCCTATTGCTTTGAACATTTTTCCAGTAAACAATGAAACAAAACTGTCCATTTCAGAACATTTCCATCATAAAAGTCTACTCAAACTTCTACAGTCCACTATTATCAGTAAATATGCACAATTCTACAGTCCACCATTATCAGTAAATATGCACAAACTCTGAAGTAGTAAAAAAGTCATCTAAATAATTCCACGTTAAATAAATCTGTAATGAAGAGGTTGGTGCTAGCAATCACATTTACATTTCATGGATTCATCGAACAATAAAGTGTCTGATGCCCCTGTGGAATAAATTGCCTAAATTACATTAAAAATAAGCTAGTAATATTGCAATAGGAAATGGATGGCAAACTGATAACAGGCTCATAATTAGTATCTTAACTTTCAGCATTCACCCCTTATGGGAGTAGAACCAACAACCTTCTGCATCAAAAGCAAGCACACAGCCTGTTGTGCTATTAGCACTAAACTTCTCTTCCCTGCAGCTCTCAGCTCCTTGTAAAATCTGCTCAATACTCAACTGCATCTCAACTTCGCAGCACAAGAAGTCTGGAAAAAGCAAAATTTATTGGGGTGGGTCAAAAGGGCAAAAACCAGGGACACATTAAACATTGCTTGTATAATCTTGGAAAGCTGCTAGAATAAAATGCTGTGTTACCATGGTACCACCGTACATTTACTGCCAAAGTCCCTGTGCAAAAAAGAGTCAGAACATACCACTATGCCAAATCACCTGCTTTCTGAAAGAAAAATGCTGTGTTACCATCGTACATTTTACAGACAAGGTCCGTGTGCAAAACAGTCAAGAGCAACATACCACTACACCAAATCAGCTGTTTTGTGAATGAGAGGAAGACTGAAACTTAAATGGCTATCATTTAATTAATTCAGTTCTCACCATAGCTGTCAACCCCTTAGCACAAAACACCTGGACAAGCCCAGTAATGAGGGAATACAGCCCTCAAACATATTCAGTGAATTCAGTTCTTGCCATAGCTGTCAACCTTAGCACAAAAAACCTGGACAAAGCCACTAACAGGGTATTACAGTCCCAAAAATAAAATAGTCATCTTATAAACATAAAAAATTGCTGTAATAAAAGGTTGTGTTACTATATATTTATTGCTAGAATAAAAAGTTGTTTTACTATGTATTTTCTGAAGACTATGAAGTCTGAAATTCAAATGCCTGTTAATTATACTTCTGATGGAACAAAAACAATTTTCAGCAGAGGCCCAGGGAGAAATACTGTAGACACGTCTTTGTAAAATGGCAGGATACCAGAGCAAATCCACACAAACACAGAGATAAGATGGAGACTCCACAAAGAAGGCACCACAGCCAAGAATCAAACCACAAATCCTGTAGCTATGAGGCAACAATACTGCCACTGCACCATCAAATATGTAAGAAATTAAACATTCAGAAACCTGAAGTCTGAAATTCAAATGCCTGTCAATTTTATTTAACATTTGTTAATCAGGACAGTCTGACTTGGAACAAAAAAACAATTTTCAGCAGATGCCCAAGAAGAAATAATGCAGACATGTCTTCGTAACATGGGAGGACACAAAAGCAAACCCACACAAACACAGGGAGAAGATACAGACCCCACAAAGAAGGAACCTCAGCCAAGCATCAAACCTGAGAACCTGCAGCTGTGAGGCAACAATGCTACTACTACACTATCAAATATCAAGCAAACAGACCCCACAAAGAAGGAACCCCCAACACTGCTACTACTACACCATCAAATATCAAGCAAACGACCCAACAAAGAAGGAACCCAGCCAAGAATCAAACCTGAGAACCTGCAGCTGTGAGGCAACAATGCTACTACTACACCATCAAATATCAAGCATTGCAACATTTACAAACCACAGATATTATGAGGAACAGATCAGATCAAATATGAGGCAAAAATATGCAATTTTTTTACAAATGGTGGTGGGTAGGGAACTCAAGTCTTTAACACCTGCATACAGGGTACAGGGTTCAAGCCTGAGGTATACCCTACCACACATCCTGGGGCATGCACACACACACACACACACACACACACACACACACACACACACACACACACACACACACACACACCAGTCCATTCCAATAGGCATTCATTCACACACTTCCCTACCATTCTAAACAATAAACACACACCAGTCCATTCAAATAGGCATACATTCATTCACACACATTCTCCATAACGTAATCCAAATACCCGCGCAATAATCCACAGTCCTGCAAGATTCCTGCGATCCAAACCCTAATCCACAGTCCTGACGAGAGAGACTGGCTGCTGCTGTTGCAGTCCGGCCCCGACGCGTTTTCCCAGTGAGTCTGTGCACTTTAAAAGTGCACAGACGTCTCCTATGTTTCCCTACCTGGACTGCTGGACTGCCTGGAGCATGCGCAGTAGACTTGCAGTAGTCTGGACTACTGCGCATGCGCGAAGTCCGCGAATTTTTAAACATTTTTTTTTCTTTTTTTTTTTTTTGTTGAGGGGGCTGCAGTCCGGCAGTCCAATAGCACAGGCCGCCTGTGCTTTCTAGTCACTTAGAAAGATTATACTAAGTGTATGGTACATGTAGTCTACACTTTGTGCTAACCTTTAGGAATCCCCCTCAGTATTTAAAGATAGAAGAAAATCAGCAGTAAAATTCAAATTGTGAGGAAGAAGGTGTGGCTTCTGACTGTGTTGTTTTTATACTCAAAATGGTGTACACTTAGTGTAGGTGTTAATGAATCCCCCAAAAATGTCTATTTTTTTTTCTTTCTTTTAGTAGCATCGTTAAATGTTTAATAGCTGGATATACATATGCCAAAAATGCACGACTTGTCAGCTTTTTTAGTCAACTATGTACAAGCTCATCTTTTGTTTGCAGTATTAAATATTTAGGTATTATCATTTAAACCAAAGGTAATACCATATTTTACTGCTAGCGCTAAATGCGTAGGATTTAACTCCTAGTTAAACAGATTTTAATAAAAATTATGGTCATAACTAGTGATTTTTTCCCCATGATTTTATCTAAAAAGTCTTCTTGAGTTTATGACATGAAGAAGTTTAAGTAATATCATTACTGCTAATGATGTTTATTAATTCTTCACATATATCACCTCAGTCGCCCTGCTAGACAGGGGTCCAGGGAAGTAAATAGTGTGGGAAGAAATAACCAGGGAATTATTATGGCTAGGCTTGTATAGGCCCTAGGGCCGATAACCTAGTACCAACCTATGAACCTATAAATGTAAAGAAATACTGTTACACGTGGAGCTGGAAATAAATGTGACAACAGTGCACTCTACTGACCAAAGTAAAGCATGTGGTGATCCTTTGAAGTAGACAGTGGTGCCAAAAAGTCTAGATGAAGAAATTCTTTCTACTGTTTTAACCAAGAGTTAAATTGCTAGATTTAAACATGCAAATGTATTTTATTGCTCTGTTCCTGACCAGCTGCAAGATAACAAAAGGGAGATGTTAAGACTGTAAATGCAGTTAATGTGTGGCCTGGGAACTCCAGGAAAGTGAAATAATGATGTAATGTTTATCAGAACTGCAATTTCAATTTAAATAGAGAGAATCAGAAGGCATTAAGCATTTTTGTCTTAATTATCCAACTCACAGCACTGCCTGTTGTCTTATGTAAGTTATCTTATACTTGTGTTTTCTTTTAGAGGTAGCTAGAACTAGAAAGATTAGACTAAGTGTTTTTATGTGATGTCAGAACTGTACTACTGAATTATTTTTAAGAATTTCTGTGTGATCTCTGAACTCTTGACTAGCATTGACTGTGTAGTAGAAAGTATTGTCTTGTGGGTTTAATTATTTATTATTAAATATTTTAAAACCTTTTAACTGTGGCTGGCTTGTGTAGAGATAATTTAAGCTCTAGAGTACATTGCATCTGGTGTTAGTGGTGAGGATTGAGGCTCCTTGATTGCTGGGCCAGGGCACGGGTGTCACATATGCATCTTGGCAAGTGGCAGATGTGTAAGAAATATGTAGTACAATAGTGCTGCCCTCATGTTCTTAATACCATTGTGTGCATCTAATGAAATGCTATAAAGACATGCAATACTGTCATGTAATACACAAGGTAAGTTGTGTAGTGTATATATTATGCAAACTGTGTATTACACTATGCTTCCAGTGCAACTGTTACATGCCCAGCATATCCCCACATGTACAGAGCACTTGGTCCAAACATCTACTTTTGACCACACAGTCGCAGCAAGATATGCATAGTGTCTGCAGTTGCTTACAAATGATACAGATTGAGAAGACATAAGCTCATGCTCAAATACATTTATCAACCCATTCATATTTGTGAGTCCAGGCAGCTGCTCTCTGAGTTCAATCTGTGTTTTCAGAGACAACCTAAAGGTCTATTTCTGCTGCACATTGACTTCAGAAGAGCCTTGATATCTATAGACAGTTTCTGTGTTCTAGTGAGTGTTCCACCAAAGTCTGTATGTGTTCTTTTACATGGCAACCTCAATGTTCTAATGTGTTCCATTACAACCTGCATATTTTAGCATGTGTGTCACAGCCTGCATGTGTATGTGTGTTCCATTACAACCTCTGTGTGTTCTGATGTGTATTTTATCATAGCCTTGAGTGCACATTCCAATATGTTTCATCACAGCCTGCATTTGTTCTAGTGTGCATTATACTGCAACCTATACATGTTCTAATGTGTGTGTGTGTGTGTGTGTGTGTGTGTGTGTGTGTGTAAGTGATTGTGCGTGTGTGTGTGTGTGTGTGTGTGTGTGTGTGTGTGTGTGTGTGTGTGTGCACGCGAGCGCGGTGCATGTGTGTGTATGTGTGTATATGTCTGTGTGTCTGTGTGTCACAGCCTGTGTGCATTCCATCGCATCTTGTATGTGTTCCTTCACAGCCTGTGTTTATTCTTCTCTGTAGTCCAGCACATTATGTACTCCTTGTTACCCCTGGAATGTACTTTCTGACTGAAATAAGACTATAAGCATCCTGTAATATGCAGGAAGAGCAGATATGGCAGAAACTGCATGCTAGTGTTTTGCATTTGACACAAGTTGCCATGGCATAGGTAAGAGATTACACCATAGACCCTGTGCTCACAGCCTTGCCTGTATTAAAACAATGTACAGCACTCTCTGCCTATTTATCCATTCAAAACACAGTCACTGATTTGTATGGTATTGACAATGCAGATTTCTCACTCTTTATGTATCCACCAACACTGCTGATAGAATTGCTATTACCTGCTAACACAGGTATGTTTGTTATATTATGAGTTCCCTGCCACCCTGTCAGTCTGTATATGCAGAGTTTAATCCAGCTGTTTTCTTACAGTCCTTGTTTCCCGATACCTCAAGTAGAACGTGTTACTCTTTATCTCCTTCGACATCCCACTTAAAGGATGCCACCTGTAGCTCTGGGAATGAAATGACCATGTCTACTCAAAACGATGGGGGAAGAGAGCATCGCATTTTATTTGACTTATTTTGGGGCTACATATTTGTTTAACGGATGGACTAATATGTTTCAAGGGGGTTGTTGGATCCAGTTTTGATGTAGATTTTCATATGTGAAGCAGTATCAATAGACACACTGCAAATATATCCTTTTTGTTTTGGCCTAATTGAAACACACTTTTTCCATGATGAGAGCCGTCGATCCTTGGTGAACTCATACTTCTTGGATCCTACTTTTCTATAAATGGTCTAGTGGGACAATTTCAAACACTATAAGTATATGTGATTGATTTATTTGTGATAGTGAGTTATGCGTTGACATTTTGTTGCTATAACTTTTTTCAATAACTTATTTGGTCATCATATTCTAACAGTTTTCCCCATTTATTTAGACACTGCAATTATATGTATACCTGTATGGTGATTTATATATAAGTTGATACTTGTGAAATAGTTGTGGATTATTTTTTTACAAATGTGACATTCAGTGGTTCTATAAGATAGTGGATGTTTGTAGTTTTCAGAATTAACTACACAGGTTTTGTCTAATATTAATGGTTGCAAACATTATAAATGCCTGAGGCTTATAGACAGAACCAGATAGCAAGGTTTGGCTGTCACGTTTCTCAGTTTTTATGTTATCACTTATTTTAATCTGGTTTCATTAAGACTAATATTATTTTTACATAATAATAATTTTGGAATCCTAGCACTTACAACATGGATCTTATGAATATTCTACAGGGACTTTCAGTTGGTAAGGAGGATGTTCAGGTGTCTGAGTTTGAATCTCATGGTGATAAGGCTAACAATAGTGAATCCAAGCCAGATAATTTATGCACATCTACTTTTGACAAGCTCTTTAAGATGAAAACTCTCAGATCATGTGTTTGGCATCTTAAGTTATTCAAGGCATATTTAGAAAAGGGTATTTCCCCCAGGGGCTTGCAAATTTACATCAAACCATTGGTTTGCCAGCCTGATAGTATGTTATTATCAGCTTGGTTGGAAATACAACAAAATGCTTCTATGCAGTTTGTAAGGATACTACATGTGTTTTATGAATGCAAAATTGATGGGTGTATTTCTGAAGTAACTGAGATTTGTGAAGAGCAGTTCAAAGGTCAACAGATATACAAAAGTTGTTTTCAAAAACTGAATGTTGATTTGTTAGAATTTGAAAAAGATTTGAAAGAAAGGAAGCTCCGTAAATTTAACAGAAATGTTAGGGACTATAACCAAGGGAGACCATTTGAGTATGTGAAAAGAATTGTTTGCTAAAACAGATTCTTTGTATCAGGACAAAAAAGAAAAAGGAAAAAAATTATCCTTAAGAAATTCAGTAGTGATACTTCAGGGGAAGATTCATTTTCTTATACAGGCACTGAAACTGAACCGCAAAAGATGTCACCGCTCATAAGAAAACTTGTTCTCTTCAACAAGGGGGCTTGGAACAAAGTATTAATACGGTCCCTTTAGAAATAGAAGGAGGAGGGGGTAGGAAACACAATTCAAGATGTATCCCTAGAAGCATTGTTGCATCTTCTGAAACCCAGGTAATTCCAAATAATGTACTTAACATAAACTCAGATGTGGATTATCGGGTATTGAATAAAGGTCTTAATTTCATTTCTGGTTATTTAGTGTCTGAAGATACTTTTGTTGATGATTTGACTTCATTTTGTAGATTACTTAACCTCAAACTGTACTTTGATAATAATCATAACAGTGATATCACAGCTTCTTCAGTACCTTTTAAATTTTACAAATCTACCTTTAGTCCACCAATGAATAAGCATGTTGACATTTTTCAGAAATGTATTCTCAAAGAATTACATTTTGGCTCTAGTACAGATAGGAAATTCCTTCCCAAAAATTTAACAACATTGGAAGTTCACACGTTAGAAAGATTGCTGAAGAATAAAAATATAGTAATCATTCAAGCTGACAAGGGTGGTACTATAGTGGTCATGGACTGGTCTATGTATGTAGCTGAAGCTGCTAGACAGCTGAAAGACGGTAGGTTCTATACAGCCATGTCCATGAATCCAATGTTTATGATTAAGGTAGAGGTTGATGATTTTTACAGTTGGCAGTTAGTGAAGGTATAATTTGTGAAAATACTTTGTTTCATTTGAGAGTTAAGGATCCATTGCCACAGTATCGATATTTACTTCCTAAAATTCACAAAAATGCTAGTCAGCCACCTGGGTGACCAATTGTTTCTGGAAATGGCTCCCTTACAGAATCACTTTCCATTTTTTGACTACATATTTGAAACCCTTATTGAAAGGTGTTAGGGCCCATATACAGGATACAACTGAGTTCCTTAATATTGTATCTGATGCACAACTGGACCCAGGGTGGATGATGTGCACCCTGAATGTTACATCTTTGTATACCAGCATTCCTCATTGGGCTGGTCTTTCAGCACTAGAATACTGGTTGGGGGAATTCCATTGTATAGTCCAGGATTCAACACTTTTCTTTTGTGTTTGGTGGAACATGTCCTCACTAAAAATGTCTTCTACTTTCATGGAAATTGTTATTTACAGCTTAAAGGTACAGCTATGGGTGCTTTGTTTGCACCCATATATGCCGACCTTTTTATGGGATATCTCGAACAAATTATTATTTATGATGGTAATCATAATCTATTTCTGGATGAAATAGACATTTGGAGATGATTTTTGGATGACTGCTGTATGATTTGGAAATCAGATGCTATATACTTGCAGGAATTTGTTCAATACCTGAATGAAAACAAGTGGGGCATTCAATTTACAATTAATTTTGACATGGCGTGTATTTTCTTTCTTGATATTACTTTACAAAGGTGGTTGGATGGCACTTTGGCCACCTCTGTGTTGTGGAAACCTTTTCACTATAAATTTTCCAATAAATTATTGCATGCCTCCAGCTGTCATCCAAAACATATTATTTGAAATATCCCAAAATCCCAATTTATGAGGATTTGTTATATTTGTTCCACAAATGAAAATTTTTTGCATACAGTGACTTAATAACTCAATTTAGTGAACGTGGTTATTCTTCAACACATCTTTTCTGAACCAGTAATGAGGTTAAAAAATGATTGAGAAGTGATTTGCTAACTTGCCATACTAATACAAGGAACTCAGACCCAACTATTAGATTTACTACTAGTTATGGCAGGAATACGCAGCATTTCATGGATTTGGTACAACAGCTTTGAGATATTTTACTAGCTGATGAACGGCTAAGTGACCCTTTGAGTACTAGATGTCAGTTTTCTTTTAGAAGAGGTAAAACTTTGGGCGGTTATTTCAGTGACTATCAACATAGTACATTTTTTCTAGTATGATTCAGGGTACATTGGATGACACTAAATTGGTTGGTTCCTGTCCTTGTAGTCATTGCTAATTTTGTAAGTATGTATGTCAAATGAAGGAATTTACTAGCAAAAATACACCCCATGTTGTTAATATCAACATATCTGCCAATTGTAGCATGGATTGGGTGGTCTACCATGCATTTTGAACATGCACAGCATTTTATATAGGTCCAACTTCCAGACCTGTGAAGCTACATATATCATAACACCTTAGTAATATTAGAAATAAACATTCCACAAATGCTTTATACAGACATACTATTAAACATGCCACTGCTAAATTTAAATTTATAATTATTGATAAGATACATGGCAATAGAAATTGTAAGGCTGATGGCATAATATTTTAAATAAAAAAGAGAAAGCTTGGATTGTTAGACTGGGTGGATTATTTCCACCTGGTTTGAATGACCATTTATGAATTTAATGTTGATTGGTTGGTTTTTGATGGCTGTTTGAAATCCACCCATTTATATGGGATTTCTAACTACAGTTGCTGCTATACACTGATAAAGGCTTTTGGACTGAAAGCAGCTTGTGGACTGTGGTTTGCCTTTATTAAAGTCTTTTTCCTCTCATACTAATGCTGGCTGTTCTTTTGGAGGTTCGCTGTTTTGAATTTGGGGCAGTTGTATTTGCCATACTTGCGGAGGTATTGCTGTTTGCCTTGGAATCAATATCATAACATCTTAGTAACTGTTCTGACCACATCAGATGTGCAAATAAAATGCAGTGGTAAACAAAAAAAAACATCAGAGTGCACATGTAAAATAGTCCACATTTAACAAGCAGTACATGGACACTTGTTTCCCATGATTAGAAAATGCTGAATTCTGTTTTGCAGATTGTGAAAAGCTGTAGCTCACTGGGATCAAGCAAGGCATTATCTGATTATATAATAATTTAACCAAGTTTTACTCACAAACTATACATTAATTTTTAGCACTACTGTGCTAAGGACCCTTTGTATATTATCACAGGTATGTAGATCATGCATATCATGAAGTGTGTTCGCTCTGGAAATGGAGTAATGCAAACATAATTAGTAATCACTATGTCAGGGTCATAACCATGCTTAATCAGTGAAAGTGCTGCATGTAGAATAACACTGATGCCACAGCCTATGCATCACTATCAGTTCAAATGCATGTGAACACAGCTAGACATGTTAACACATGTTAAAATGACATGACTAAATATTCAGACACACCTCGAAAACATTGGTAATTAAATGTATTTATTTATGCATGATTAACTGGGGTAGAACACTGATCCAAATGGAATATTTTTAGGTTCAGCCTAGGGGATGACCAATAAATAACAAAGAGATTATCAGTTTTTACATTGCTATATAATAAAATAACATACAAATTATTATAGTAACACATTTAAACTTTGTGAATACACTAATTGAATCAGTCTTTTCAAAAGTCTTATCACAGCTGTGTATTACATCTTATGACAGCATAGCATGGAAATCAGGTTTCTATAAACACTATTTACAAATGCTGTTTCCATAAAAAAATGAAAAGAGAAACATTTGGTAGATATAGAAGTCTGGAGACAGTGTGATATATATATAGAGAGAGTAATTCGGTAGGGAAACTTGCATAGATAGAATATTTAGAAGAATAAAATGGGTGGGAGAAGAGTTCTGAGGCAAGGTCAAAGGAAAAGGGAACAGTAAGGCTATGAGAGCTTTTATAAAGACTGTATGAGATGAAAACTATGAGTGCTATTTATTTATAGCAGATCAATGTGTTGGTCTTTAAAGGCATAGTGTAATATGTACTGGTTATGGGAAATGTGACTAGGTAAGGGCAGCCTTCATGTAACATTTACAATTTGCTTGTATGAAAAGGTTACCACATTTAAGATTAGCTTGGTGTCCTTTGTAAAAAGGATCTCATGTTATATGGGGGGGGGGTCTCTCAGACAATCTACCTGCAAAGTAGGGAAAGGCATCAAGAATAAAGAGTGTATATTTCAGGGATGCTATAAGGACTATTGTTCTATGGGTAATGGGTATCAGCATTGCTTTTGCAACAGTGTCATAGGGGTGTTGTCTCCTTGCTGAAGGGGTTCTGCATGCCCCCATATTATTTGATGTAGATTCTTTCCTGGAGCTGAAGCAATGATGAGTAGTCCATGTCTGAGAGAAAGAAAAAGGACTAATTTTCCTATGACTGTTCTTCCAGCTGGGATGACAAAGTGTGATATCTTTTTATCCAGGAAAAGAAGATTCTTAACTTTGGTCTTGTAATTTGGGCATCATCGTGAAAGATTAATTAATAATCTGAGCCAATGCCTAGGTAATTGTGTAAATGGCCTCTTTCGATAGGCTCATTGTTATCATAGACAACAGTCCAGTTTGTTATGATTTTGGCTAGTTTATGGGGTGCATTGAATACCATTAGTTTGTTTTTTTATGTTTAGTTTGAGGTTATGTATGTTGAACTAACAAATCAAAAAGACTGGCGAGATCTTTCTCCAGTTTGCTTATTATGAGTACTGGGGTGGTGTCAGATCTATAAATAATTTTGGGCTTGTGTGTCTTATATTTCTGAGCTCCCAAAGGTGCATACATGTTTCACCCCTCCACCATGCCATAGCAGTATATGTTAAGAATTTCATTAATCCAGTGGTCCAGTAAATAGTCTCCTACATTAATGCCTCCTTTGACTTTATCCAACTTTATACAAAAGGCAAAAAATGCAAAATGCAAATGCAAAAGATGAAAGCATGATAAACACTTATACGTTCCCTTTTGATTGCTAAAACCATTATCACCTTCATCCTTATTCTTATTGTAGTTTTATAGCATAATGTCCACATTTTTACTTAAGTGCTACATAACTTTCTTATGAAAGGCTGGGATATTCTGAACTTATGCGCAGTAATATGTACTGGCTGTGAGACATCTTATGTAGGCATGACTAATAGAAAATTGAGGAATCATATTTATGGGCACAAATATGGTATTAAAACCATGAGTGAAGTTAATGCCTTATATAAACAAAAAGAGAAATGTAAAAATTTCAATAAATTTATATTCCATGTTACTGATCGTGTTGGGGTATATTACAAATAAAAATAATGAACTGGTATTTAGAAGAGTGAAAAAGCAAATGAGGTTAACTGTAATTCAGTGAAATGTGTCATATGACTATGGTGCATATATATTAAGTTGTGAGAATGGTTTTGAAAGCAGTCTGTAGAAGAGCTCCGTGAAGACTGAAAATACATATTCACTGTTTTTTATTTATTTATTAAAAAATTGAAAAGTATGAGTTTCTCAGTGATTATTTGCATGTTTATCTTTTTGTTTCTGCTTGCTAGAGGTCATTTTTGAATTTTCCTTGATACAAACAAATTTAGTTAAATACTTAGTGTGTCACCAACTCAGTTAACTATGCTATCCGGCAATTAGAGCACATAATAGTTCCCTGCACACAGAATGTACTTACACATGCACAGACACACAAAACATAATGGTTCACAAAACCGATAATGACTGTAAGTCTGTAAGTATTAATAAAACTAGCTTTTGAAGTAACACACACACGCACGTGCGCACACACACACACACACACGCACACACACACACGCACACACACACACACACACACACACACACACACGCACACAAACACACACACACACACACATCCGCGCGTGTGCACACACTCACACAGTTAAATCATCATTAAATATGTTGCCCTGCATATTTTCATTGTGAAAATGCTTTTTTTAGTCACATGAATTAAAACATGGATTGCTCCCCCAAACACATACAGTCATCAACCCTCACTCCACCCTGCCTCTGCCCACCCATCAATTTAGCATGCATACCTTCTGTTTTTGTCATTAAAGTTAGTAACACCAGCACTCATTTCTAAATGGAATGTCATTGCTTTTTAAATGGATGGGGAGTAGGAGATTTACACCGTGCCTGGCATCCATGTACCTTATGGACAGAAGTAGTTTATAAATGCCTGGCCCTCAACATTCATCATTAGTTTTTCAGGAAAACTTGGCTAGGCTTAAAGAGGCTTCCTGGATCATAGCCTTGTTACAGTTTATGAATCTATGAATTTATCTATCAAACACATTTATATTATCACAAAATAAGTTGTCCAACACATAGATTTCGAAAGTGCTTCTAATAATAAAATCAGCAACTTTTTTCCACCAGTACATACTCTTTGACAAAAGCATTTTTCTTCTCCCAACATTCATTCGTATCAGACATGGATTAACAGTGAATGACAAAAGAGAAAAAAAATGTTTCACCACAGACACTAAGCACAATGCATTTTATGCACATGCATCATACCTCTCAACCCTCATGCTTTAAAACTCATAGCCCAAGCCTTTAAAATAATAACAGAGGGTCAGAAAGAGGAACATGTAATTATTTTTTCACACTAGAAGGTCTTTATATACTAAACCCTATATACAGTGGATATAAAAAGTTTACACATCCTTGTTAAAATGCCAGATTTTTGTGATATAAAAAAATGAGACCACAATAAATAATTTCAAAACTTCTCCCACATTTAATGTGGCCTATAGCCTGTACAATTCAATTGAAAAACAAAAAAATTTGTTAGGGCAAAAAATATAAAAAATAAAAAAACATACAATACGCTGGTTGCATAAGTATGCGCACCCTTAAACTAATACTTTGTTGAAGCACCTTTGGTTTAATTACAGCATTCAGTCTTCTTGGGTAGGAATCTATCAGCATGGCACATCTTGACATGGCAATATTTGCCCACTCTTCCTTGCAAAAGCACTCCAAATCTGTCAGATTGTGAGGGCATCTCTTGTGCACAGCCCTCTTCAGGTCAACCCACAGATTTTCTATTGGATTTAGGTCTGTGGCTCTGGCTGGGCCATTCCAAAACTTTAATTTTCTTCTGGTGAAGCCATTCTTTTGTTCATTTGGATGAATGCTTGGGATCATTGTCATGCTGAAAGGTGAAATTCCTCTTCATCTTCAGCTTTCTAGCAGACACCTGAAGGTTTTGGACCAGTCCCGGGTCCTCTCCTGTTTGGTATCTACTTCTCTGAAGTACAGGCTACCACAGAAGGTCTTTGGCTAATGAAGTTCACAGATGACTGCAAACTAGGAGCCATAATTGAAACTCTTACCAATGTGGACATCCTACAAAAGGGCCTCACTGCGACAGATGCCTGGTGTCAAAGCCATGGCCTCAAGCTCAACGCCAAAAAGTGCATTGTCATCTCCTTTGGTAAAAACTCTGTACCCATGAGCTACCACATAGGTGGTAGTCT
This sequence comes from Protopterus annectens, assembly GCF_019279795.1. NCBI lineage: Eukaryota > Metazoa > Chordata > Ceratodontiformes > Protopteridae > Protopterus > Protopterus annectens. The sequence continues at coordinate 564,094,721 of NC_056727.1, forward strand.
ACTTAACACTGAAAGTGTGATAAGAGACCTTGGGACACAGGTGGACAGTAATCTTTCCTTTGATAATCATATTACCACAGTAATCAGGAAATCCTTCTACATGGCACACCTCATCACAAAAGGTTTCTCATCCAGGAAAAAAGAGGTCATTGTTCCCCTCTACTCGTTACTCATTAGAACCATTATACAGTACAACGCACCTTTTGGTATGTACCTCACAAGACATCTACAACAACTGGAAAGGCCGCAGAAATACCTCACAAAGAGGATTACCAGCCTCAAACAGATGCCCTACGCAGACCGCCTCAAAAAACTCCAGCTTTACTCCATCGCATATCGCCTACTCAGAGGCGATCTCTGCCTAACATACAAAGCTATGTCAAATCCAGAGCTGTTGGACATGCTCCACTTAAAGAAATCCCAATCCCTCCGAGCTACATGCACTAGGGACCTAAATCTTGTCACCACAATAAACAGAACATGCTGGAGGGATAGATTCTTGTCCCAGAGACTTCCCATACTCTGGAACAAATTACCTGTCTATATCAAACAAAGCTTCTCATTAGCACTCTTCAAGAAAAATCTTGATGATTGGATGTGAAATAGGAATTTCACCTCAGGGATCACATCTGTGGCTCTGCTCAACAGGGGCACAGTAAAATAATTTTCTTGGGTGTCGAAAGCCAGGGTACCTTTTTGGCTAGGCTTGTATGGGCCCTAGGGCCTGTAGCCTAGTACCTACCTATGAACCTATGAAAAGTGACTGGTATTTGGAACTGTCCATAATTCCCTCTACCTTGACTAAAGCCCCAGTTCCAGCTGAAGAAAAGCAAACCCAAAGCATGATACTGCCACCTCCATGCTTCATTTTGTGGATGGTGTTATTTTGGTGATGCGAATTGTTGTTTTTGCACCAAACATACCTTTTGGAATTGCGGCCATAAAGTTCAACCTTGGTCTCATTAGACCATAACACATTTTCCCACATGCTTTTGGGAGACTCAATGTATTGTTTCGCAAATTTTAGCTGGGCCTGGATGTTTTCCTGTGTAAGAAATGGCTTCATCTTGCAACCATACCCCATAGTCCAGACATATGGAGAATAAGGGAGATTGTTGTCACATGTAGTACACAACCAGTATTTGCCAGAAATTCCTGCAGCTCCTTCAGTGTTGCTGTAGGTCTCCTGGCAGCCTCCCTGACCAGTTTTTATCTTGTCTTTTCATCAATTTTGGAGGGACGTTCAGTTCTTTGCAACGTCACTGTTGTCCCATATTTCCTCCATATTTTGATAACTGTCTTCACTGTGTTCCATGGTATATCCAATGCTGTGGAATTTTTTTGTACCCTTCATTTGACTGATACCTTTCAACAATGAGATCCCTTTGATGCTCTGTAAGCTCTCTATGAACCATGGCTTGTACTGTAACAGGCAGCTGAGTAAATGTCAGGAAAATTCTACTAGGACAGCTGAACTTTATTTGGGGTTAATCAGAGTCTCTTTAATTGATGGCATTTGTGTACTGAAGAAGACTGAATGTTGTAATTAAATCAAAAGGTGCTTCAACAAAGTATTAGTTTAAGGGTGTGCACACACAGCAAAGTATTAGTATAAGGGTGTGCACACTTATGCAACCAGTGTATTGTATGTTTTTTATTTTTTTAATATTTTCCCCTAACAGATTTGTTTGTTTTTCAAATGAATTGTACAAGTTATAGGTCACATTAAAGGTGGGAAAAGTTTTGAAATAATTTATAAAGTTTTGAAATAATTTATTGTGGTCTCATTTTTTATATCACAAAAACCTAGCATTTTACCAGGGGTGTGTAAACTTTTTATATCCACTGTAGTTACTGATAGGAAATCATTGTATAGGCCTAGTTTAATTATTTAATTAAGGCATGTTTCCACAGGTTCTTTATACATTTACAGGTCACATTGTGAATGAAAGCAAATAAGACTGAAATATTGCTTGGAAAATTCTGGACTGATTGCACTTTTTCCATCTGCTGAAGTTAGCAATATTCAAAGCAGTTATATTTAACTTATGTATACATGTTTACTTACCTTTCACTTTTCCTTTGATTAGATCCAGACATTGGCTTATTAGCTGATCACCCTTGCAAAGAGTGTTCACTTCTAACTTACACATACAAACATATCAGAGTAACATTTTACTAAGGCAACAATAGTTCTAAAATACTTGACCTAAACACTAAAACCGCCCGGAGGTCAGAATGATGTACTCTGTGACTTCATTTCAGCTCTAGAATGCACCTGCACATGTGCTCACATGTGACTGACCCAAGATCCTTTTCACATATAATGACTTTTAAAGTGATGGACTGAAACAACACACAAGGTAATGCTGTATCTTGTGGTCTGCTGGACTGAAATATTTTTATACCGTGTTTTGGATAGTTCCTTCTTGTTCTGCGGTTGGATCTACCCATGGGCTGCAGTTTGATACGTCTGATTTAGATGAACTGGATGTCTATCTACAACCACTGATATTGCTGATTGTTTTAATGAAACATTTTATTTCAGACATTGAAGTACATAGTTATGGTTCATACCTTATTTTATTTAGCTTTTATCACTGCTGCATGTACATCTCCTGCACTTTTCAAACCACCCTCACGGAGACTTCAGCAGTCTTTTTTTCTGAAGGTATCGACTACCACCTCTGAAATACTGTGTTGCTGTGCTTTGAAAGATTATATTTCACAGAAATATGCCTATGTGCATTAGTGATAACATAGCGGATTGACTTAAGACTGTAAACAGGCATTTCTTTATGATACAACTATAACATTATGGGCAATATATTTTCACGGTTACACTTCAGAAGATCGAACAGCTGAAATATCGAAGACCATATGGTCTCCCTGCTGTAGCATGATCTCGGAGTTGGTATATTTAAGTAGGGGGGTGTTTAGGGGGTGTAGCCCCCACATGGGGGGGTGCAGGGGGGCTTGCCCCCCCTGCATTACCATCTTCTTTAATTTTTTTTTTTTATTTTTGTTATAATTTCAGAAGATTGATCTTCTAAAATATCGATCATATGGTCTCGACTGCATGGTCTTCGATATTTAAGCCATTCGATCTTCTGAAGTGTAACCGTTTTCACAGGGTCTATATTACATTGGCGGACTCACAGGAGTTTGAACAATGTAATATTGAACCAGGAAGTTCGAAAACCAAAAAGTATGAAAACACAGAACAGTGATTTTTTTTCCCAGGGGAAAAAAATCGCTGTTCCGGTACAAAAAAAAAAAAAAACACATACACTTTAAACTTAAACTAATGTGGGGGGCTTCGCCCCCACACCCCTCCTACTTAAATATATAAACTCCGAGATTGCACCACAATGGAGGAAATAGCAAAGCTGCAAAAACAGCCCACTGATTTTTTTTTTTCCCGGGCTTCGCTATTTTCGCATTTCGAACATATGGGTTTGATATTACAACATTTGGACTCCTGTGAGTTCGACGTTGTAATATAGACCCATTTTCATATATATGAAACAGCTCATAGCATTATTAATACCATCATAATGTGAACAAATATACAAAGCAAGCAATGATGCCTGACAGGATGTGCATTATTGTGTAAATCGCACATGCCCAGAAGTGTTCTGAACCAAAACATGTCAGTTGGAGGGCCTCTACACTCCTGTAAGGGCATTATTTACCCAATAACATACACCCTGGAGGGCATTATTGTGCTTAAAAATTGGGTTGTCAGATGGATTTGTATTTGTTTTTTTTTGTTTTTATTACTATATTTCTTTTATATTTTTGATATAAAATAGTAGCTCCACCTAATGTTTCAAACTTGATGTGGTATACATAACTGCTGTTGGAGGAAATATTTTGCATCCGAAATATAAGCAATGTAATTATTTAATGTATAAACACACACACACACACACACACACACGCACGCACGCACGCACGCACGCACGCACACACACACACACACGCACGCACGCACGCACGCACGCACACACACACACACACACACACACACACACACACACACACAGCAATTCCAACCACTTTCATCCTTAGATTCATCTATCCACAATGTCTCATAGGAAAAAATAAAAAACATGTAAGAAAATAACAGAAAACAAGTTTTGCAACTCTGTCCCTCCATGTCTCCTATACCCCTCCCTTTACTGTCCCTGATTGTGCCCATAGTACTGCTCTGTGTAATAACTTCCTGTTAAATCACTTAGGATTAAAGTCAGTTGGTAATGCCAGGCTTAAGAGTTTCATGTCTCCATGATGATGCACTGCATTGTGCAGTCAGCACTCTCTCCCTCTCTCATTTACACTTTTATGCATGCAGTCATGCACACACACTCACATTCTGATACACACACTATCATTCAAACTCACACACACACACACACACACACACACACACACACACACACACACACACACACACACACTATCATTCAAACTCACACACACACACACACACACACACACACACACACACACACACACACACACACACACACACACACACACACACACACACACACTCTACTTTTTTATTTACTCTGTTTTAATTTTATGCTCATTAGACAGCAAAACACTAATTACCAAATATAAAAATTGGGTCCATTTATTTTTTTATTGTCCAAGCTTCATGGCACATTAATATATAAACCTACCTCACTAGTATTCAGATATCTGTCTGATTCAAATTAGTTATTCCTCTGTTTTCTACTCTTAAATGAGTGGTAAAATCCTTTCCTAACAAGTATCCTGCCTTAGATTTATAATCTCATTTTATTGGATTCCATCTACTCTCATACTTCTAGCTATATTAATCCCCACATCATTCACAGCTATTATATGTCAGGTTAAACTTTGCAATCTCTCAATCTGCTAATACAAACCTCTCCACTAACATGTAATCTTGCTTACTAGCATTCTCCTTAATCAGGAAGATTTAAACCTTTCTCCTGATAAGACTCTGTAGCCAGCCTGCCACACACACTAGCTTGCCTCTGACTACCAGCTCTTGAGCTATGGAACTACATTCCCATGCCTCACACTGGGCACCCTAAAGCAGTGGACAAATTGCCTCATGTTCTATGGCAACAACTCTTATCACACACTGTGCCGAACCCCACCCTGATGGACCTCCTGCATATCTGCAAAACAAAAAGCACCAGATTTACTCATTCTAAAGACTTACACCTTGCCTATGATATAAACAGGACCTGCAGTAGAAACAGGTATGTATCCCAGAGACTACCCCTTATCTGAAATAGGTTCCCCATCCATGTGAAGCAGAGTTCCTCCTTAACCTAATTCAAGTGGAACTTGGACAACTGGATGGGGAACAGAAAATTCAACCCTGGTTTGGCACCTATCTCTCTAATGGCCACAGACAGCCTGGAAATGGTTCGTCTCACAGGGCCCTGCTTGTAAATGTTTCATTTCCCAAACCACTGCTTACACTTATCAAAGGTGCCAGAACTTGTTAGAGAATTGGGATGCATAGCTATACTTAAAAAGGCCCCAGTGGTTATAGTACATGCATATGAACCTATGAACTATCTGAAGAGGTGACATGTATACATACTTGCTAAACTTAGAAACAAGCCTCTCATCAAAACACCATGACAGAAACCAGCAGGTTCTCAGCACCCACACTGACCTCACACCACAATATCACTCACTTCCTGTTAAGCCATCTTATGTGGAGGTACCTAAGAAAGATCTTTTGAAGCTTCAAAAGCCTCCAAGACATAAATGTACTGTACATGATCGTCAACATCCCAAACATAGTCCTCCAACCACAAATGTTCCATCATGCAACACTAATGCTGCAATGATGGGACAACAGGCTGACACATACAAGTAGTTTAGGCTTCCATGGTCAGTCAGTACAAAATAGCATGCCTTAGTCATAAGTGGCATCATAGTAAGGCACAAATGAATTGTACATTTCATTACAAATATAGTGCCATTATGCCCTGCAGCCACACTTACCCTATTCCTGACCAGACTGGAATATTATTCATCAACACCCAACTCAAAACATTTGTAAATTCATCTTCAGGGTAAATTCTACCCTGTCACACAGAGTGTTTTCAAAAACAACAAAAACCTTGGCTAACCACCAAACCGAATGCTCTGCTCAAACTTAGGGACAATGTGTGGTCTTTTGGAGACAAAATCCTCTCAACAGAAAATTGTACTGCTTTAGCTGTCTGTGCAAATGAGCTGAACAAGCCATACGCAAGCTAAAAACAACTTGCTCTGCTAGGCAGACCCAAATATTTCTGACAGGAAGTAAATCTTCTCACAGGTTGACAATCCACTGATCCCACCTCTTCTCCTATCACCATCTGGACCTCTCAAGGCCATATGTCAACATCTGAATTTCCCAAGGAATTCAGCCACCTTCCTAGTACTGCAGCCTCTACTTCTCCCTCAACTCACCCAGCACCCTTCCTTTTATCCCCCTCTTCTATATTAAGAAAATGACTGACAAAGACCCTGACCACTGCTAGAAAAAAATAGCACTGTATGTGCCTACTGGTGCAGGCGACCTACTCCCTTGGTTTATATCACTATGCAAAGACTTCTTTACAACACCTCTTCTCCACTAATTGGATATAGGTCATCAGGGTAAGAACGTTACCCTTCTGCTCCACAGACCACTTCTACAAGTGTTTCTTGGTAATGGTCAGGAATATTTTAGAAATGCAACTGCAGCATATTAAAAAAAATCATATTTGTACAAATGCAAGATATAAGGTACTTAATGGCCTTAGTTCTTATTTCATTTTTTTTCTGCTTGTTCTATAACTGATTTTGATAGGTGCATTTTTTCACTTCTCCAGAAAGTGACATCTCTGGAAGGTTAATCTACTCAGTGTTAAGATAAATAAAATACAAAAACAGTTCCAGCATTGTGACTAATTAAAAGTTTTGGGTAACATTCACACCTATGCACAGTTTGGGCCAGATTCATGAACATCTACTCAGCGGTCAGCATGCTCATTTGTATTTGTAAACAGATGTGCATGCTGCTACCTTCAAAACAAGCGTAAGCGATAGAATAAGCTCATGTATTTATTTATTTATTTACTTCTCATTTATTAACCAAATTGCTCCAGCTGAGCCAAAGGCCCATTTTCAGTGGAGAAAAGAAAAAAAAACAACAGAAAATACAATGACATTAAACATGCATAAATTCAAAAACAAGAAAATTACATAGTTGTGTCATACATTCATAATGCAGGAAAACTTACATTGTTATATTGTGGCACGTATTTACAATAACATAAGTTGTATGAAAAGTTTGTACAGAGACAGAATAAAAAAAGAAAAAAATGATGAGAGACTTTCATATGAGATACTAGAGAAAGAGAGAGAAAAATCAGCCAGTAAGTACACACTAATAGGTCATAAAATTGCAGAATATCATATCTAGATTGGTATTGAAATACAAGCTAGTGTTGCTGTTAACAGAGAGTATAGATAGTAGAAGGTTGAAAGAGTTTGAGTAGGGAGAGGTATGAGAGGGTGAGAATAAGTAGGGTCCTGGCAAGGGCAGGAGCTAGTAGTAAAAAGCTAATGAAAGCATAAATAAATTAAATACATTTTAATAAAGCAATTCAAAATGGCGGAGCAATTCAGGACTGTATAAAATGTGAGTGTACATGAAGCGCTCTGACTTGAACTTAATGCCAATACTCTTTGGAATAAAGCCACAAACACACACACACACACACACACACACACACACACACACACACACACACACACACACAAGAAAATGTTAGGGGTCGCTGCAGCTATTATCAACCTGTATTTGTAACGGGCTTAAATACAAGGCACTGCTGCTGCTGCTGATGATGATGATGACAGACTTCAGCCTAGAAAGAGAAGGGTCTTCAGACCCTATTTGACTTATTATGGACATCATGATACAGAAATTGGAGAGCACTACAGGGTGGACAGGGATAATTTTGAGGAAATATGCAACCTCTGCTGTCCTCACCTGAGGCCCATCCCAGTGGAAAGCCTGAACATTCAGGAATGCTTGGTTGTCAATCTGCTGCTTCATAATTGCAGTTGCCATCAATATACCATATTGTGAAACAGCTACATGTCACTCACACTATTACAATTTACTTGACTGACAGGATGCCACTGTAGCCAGAAACTCCTTCTATGTGGCACATCTCATTACCAAGGGTTTTGCATCCAAGAAGAAAGAGGTCATCCTCTCTCTCTACTCTTCCCTCATTAGGCCAATCATCGAGTATAATGCCCCATTTGGCATGTACCTCACTAGACACATGCAACACCTGGAAAAGCCACACACGAACATCACAAAGAGGATCCTAGGCCTTAAACACATGTTCTACTGCATGGACAGACTCAAAAAACTTCAGCTATTCTCTGTTTCATATCGTCTACTAAGAGACAATCTCTGCTTGACTTACAAAGCCATGCCTGACCCAGCTCTGTTAGAAATGCTACATCTAAAGAAATTTCAATCCCTCCACACCACATGCTCCAGAGACCTTAACCTCATTACCACTATCAACAAAACATGCTGGAGGGACAGGTTCATAATCCAAAGATTGCCCATGCTCTGGAAAAAGACTTCCCATACATGTCAAGCAGAGCACCTCACTGTCCCATTTCAAGAGAAATTTTGATGAGTGGATGGGAAATAGAAAGTTCACCCCGGGGATCACTCCAGTGGCTCTACTTGATAAAGGCACCAGGAACTAATGTCAGGTGGTATGATGGCATGGCACTTCTATGGGCTAGGCTTGTAAAGACTCCAGGGCATTAGCCTAGTACACACCTATGAACCTGTGAACCTATGATAGATAAGTTATCTAAGCAGTATGTAATTACTTGAGATCAGCCCATCACTGCTACACTGTTACTTTTGCTTGTCAAGACATGCCTTTTCACTCAAACCTGTAATGCACACTAGCTTCTCTGCCCTGTTCTGATGTGGCAATCCTTACAAATGTGCATTTTATATTTAAAGTCAGATGTCTCCTGTGGTGCTTGTGGTTGATACAATGTACACTAGATTGTGTAATTAGATAGGTAGGTATTTGAATACAACAGTGGCTGACTATCATGAGTGTGTGTGTGTGTGTGTGTGTGTGTGTGTGTGTGTGTGTGTGTGTGTGTGTGTGTGTGTGTGTGTGCCTGTGTGTCATCTGTAGCACCAGGTAGATTTGGATTCACTCACACATCAGATGTGTGTAATTCCACTCAAGGGAGAATGCTCCCCCATCAATTTATTCCACTTTTATTACAAACATGTAATCATTTTACACTTACATTAAGACTTATCCTGTGATGTTGGAGGTTGATACTGTGTATTCTAGGTTGTGTAAATATAGGTATGTAATTTGAATCCAACAGTGTTAAACTAGTGTGTGTGTGAGGGTGTGTGTGTGTGTGTGTGTGTGTGTGTGTGTGTGTGTGTGTGTGTGTGTGTGTGTGTGTGTGTGTGTGTGTGTGTGTGTGTGTGTGTGTGTGTGTGTGTGTGTGTGTGTGTGTGTGTGTGTGTGTGTGTCTCACATTAGCCAAATATGGCTTCAACAAAAGATATGATGTGTATATTTCTACTCATGATGCACTTAAGCTGGGATAGTGCTCTCAATCAATTTCTTCCACTTTTACCACTAACACTGTCTCTGTAACACAATGATGAGGTCATGCTTTCAAAACTGCACAGTACCAGTTTTGTAGTCAGACGTCTTCTGTGGTGCTTGCAGCAGATACTCTAGCTTGTGTAGTGAGACAGTTTGGTGGTTCATATCCAGCACTGCAAACATACTATGTGTGTGTATGTGTTTGTACTGTCAGGTAGAATTGGCTTTATCCAAAGTCATCTGTTGTGCATACTTTCACTTTCAAGACATACTTACAGTGGTGGAGGGCTCTCCCATCATCTCCTGCATTTTTAGCTAAAACACATTCTGTGCAATGCACTGATGATGTCATCCTTTAAAATGTATACCATCTCACTGATGTAATCAGACTTGCTGTTGTACTGTGTCTTCTAGATAGCATAGCTAGATAGGTAGGTAGTTCAAATTCAGTAGTGTGACTGTCTGTATTTCATGTCAGGTAAGTATGGCTTCAACAACAGATCTGATGTGTATACCTCCACCTCAGGAGAAGCATTTACACTGGGAGAGTGCCCCCACATCAGTTTTGTACAATTATAACACTAACATTTGTCCTCATCAATCTGTTGCATTTTAGCTGAAACACATTCTGTGCAACACACTGATGAGGTCAACCTTTCAAATGTGCTCTATCTCAGACTTACATTAAGACTTCTTCTGTGGAACCAGTCTTACCTGATACTGCATACTCTAGAGTGTATAACTAGATAGGTAGTGAACTAGATAGGAAGGTGGTTTGAATCCAACATTGCATAAATGCTGTGTGTGTGTGTGTGTGTGTGTGTGTGTGTGTGTGTGTGTGTGTGTGTGTGTGTGTGTGTGTGTGTGTGTGTGTGTGTGTGTGTGTGTGTCTATACTGCAAGGTAGAATCGGCTCCATTAAGAGATCTGTTGTGTACACTTCCACTTACAAAACATATTTATACTGAGAAAGGGCTCCTTCATCAATTTGTTTCTTGTTTAGCTAAAACACATTTTCTGAAACACACTGATTAAGATAAAGCTTTCAAATGCACACTATCTCAGTGCTGTAATCAAACTTCTGCTATGGCTCTTGCTGTTGATACTGTGTTCTCCAGATTGTGAAACCAGATAGGTAGGTGGTTTGAATCTAGCAGTGACTGACTACTGTGAGTGCATGTGTGTATGTGAATGTGTGTGTCTGTGTCTCTCTCATGATAGGTAGGACTGGCTTCACTTACAGTTGTAATGTATAGCTTTAGATTGGTAGTGTGCTCTCCAACCACTTTCAGACCCTTTAGCACACACAACACTCTATGAAACTAGTGGTGATGTCATCCTTTCAAATGTGCACTGTCACACTTGTAAAAATGTTTTGTATGGCACTTGCATATCATGCAAGGTCCTCTAGCTTGTGCTTGTGATCTTACTTAAGTAGCTGGTTGAAATGCAGCAATTACTCCATAGACTTAGTTGTGTCAATTTGCATGTCAATGAACATGTAGGTAAGAATGGTGTCACATATATATAGCCAGAGGCTCTATCACTACTTTATGTCAATTTTAGCACAAATAACTGCTTGTTAAGCACGGATGAGGCAATTTGTTGAAATGTGCTTTATCTCAGCACAGTAGTAAGCCTTCTCCTGTGATATGATGAAATGACATAATGTCCTGTAAGCCAACAGTTTGAATCCAGGATTGTATGCATTATACATGATTGTGCTTCTACTGTCACAGGAATGACTGTATTATGCAACATGTGTGTTTGAGTACACCTACAGTCATGCGATATTTTGTGACATAGAGACAGATCACATCACTCTTTTAATCAATTTAAAGGCACACATATGCCTTACAGCAATAAGATGATGCAATGTCTTCAAATACACCTTCTCTCACCTTTGCAGTAAGACTTCTCCTGTGGTGTGTACAACAGAGACAATATCCTGTAGCCTGTGTAGTTAGACAGGTAGATGCTCAAAGCCAGCAATGAATGAATAGGATGTGTGTGTGTGTGTCGGTATACTGCTATGTGTGAATTACACTCACCACAGTTTTATTGTCTACAATTACAGTGGGTGAGAGTTCTGCCTTTACTTTTAGCTCAAACAACAGTTTTTTACCACAGTGATGATTTCTTGCCTTAAAATATGTTCTGTTTCACAACTGTGGCAAAATTTCATCCGTAGCATGTGCAGTTAATACAAAGTTCTGTAGACTGTGGATTTACATAGGCCACTCTTGAATTCCAACAAAGGACAACATAATGTTAATGTACTGACATGACACATGCAACATTACAACAATTTATTTCTAACAAAACCGTTTCAACATAGTGGGAATTTCATGCCAGTCAAATATATGTTTGCTGACAATTGTGGTGAGAGTTCTCCTGTAGCATATGCAGTTAATACTGGCTTGTATATCATATGTACTCAGGCAGTGGTTCAGGTCTGGGAATGTACATGCGCAAAATAATACGGACAAACAACACTGGCTTAGCCAATCAACAATGATATTGGTAAATCACCCTAGTGAACAGTAATACTGCTACACTCTTTTGATCCCTTAGAATAATTTGTATTGGATAAATGAATATCAAAAACTTTTCTTACTTCACACGGTGGTCTCTGTGATATCCACCATTACTATCTCCCATAGCAGACACAGTTATTACACAGCTCTGTAAAGTGTGGAGCAAGATCTGTAGGGTTTGAATCTGGTAAGCTCTGTTTCATAGAGAATTGTGACATACAGGAGTGGCTTAGCTAAGGTCTGTAGATATGGCACAGAAAGAGGGACACTTTTAGGTCTCACACTCCATGTTAGTGAAGACATAACCATTACAATATGATATGCTACAATTGTAATCTCTTCAAGTGTGTTCTTCATGACACATCAGATATGCTTCTTTCTGTGGCGTCAGCAGTTGGTACACCTCTCCATGAGGTCTGACCTTGGCATGGGTTTGGGTAGGGCAAGATATAACTGCTGAGTATGTCAGTGAATGCTCACAGGTGTTATTTATTTCCACAAAAATAATGATCTGTATTGCATGGCATCATGCAAACATTTATGTATACATTTTATTATACTGCTCATACTATAAGGCTTTAAATGAGATGAGGCCTTATTCATCATTCCTTAATGTGTGTCATGCTGCAAAATTGTCACAAAGTGTGAGTGGGACTGTGTTATGATACTTTCTTGTGCTTTTGTGTTGAGTAGTTGATACTATTGTAGTCTTTGCTGTATTTCGTTATGAGCATATTGATGTATTAGATGCATGCCTTTTAGCAAAAAAAATAAATCAAGTAATCAATGTCCTGAATTACTTCTTCTCATTTGTTCTTCTTTGTCAAAAACTAATAGAATTAGTGTCTGGAAGGCTGGCTTTACCAACTTCGGTGCAGTGCACTTATTGACCTATGCATGGAGGATGACATTTGTCACAGGCAATTGTACAGTTGGTAACTTATTAATATACATTAATGTTTTGCCTGGATGTGATATATGCTACTGCAGTGTCATTCAGGTATTACTATCGTGTTTAACAAAGCTCACTTCAGGGCTATATCAGTTACAACATCATTGTACACTGCATTCACTATGTCAACATGTATGGTGTGGCACTTGCACCAGGAAGTATACATGTCATAGCACTGATTACAATACAAAGAATGCATCATAGTCAAATAATTAGACTCTGACATTTGCTACATTTAATAAATGAAAAACGAGTCGAACATTAAAGCCGAGAAACTTACTTCTTTAATATAAACTAAATTTGCGTAACTGTTCACACAGGCATTGCCCATTGCTACTCCTACTTTTTGTAGGTAAAAATCTGATCCAAAAACATTTAAACATACATTGAAAGATCTCTCTTATGCTTAGAATTTAAAATGTGAGCTGTTCTGTTACATGTTCTTATAGTAGGAATGTGATAGGCTGCTACATCAGCTTTGAATTAGAATTTTATGAATGAGTTTTGCAAGATGTGTCTTCTATTAATAGGTCATATGACTGTTTTATCTAGACTTTATTGGTTTAATTTTATGTTTTAAACTCTGTTTGCTTTTGTTTGTTTAATGGTCTGAGAAAGCGTGTTTTACTGAGAAAGTGCTTACCTGCTTTTATTGAGGCTGTTTGTATTAAAGCCGTAAATTTATCATCCTTGGTGTTCGACTCGTTTTTTCTTTATTGTATGTTGTTTTGTGGACTGAGTTTGAACTTTGACGGACAATTCATCTGTTTTTGGATTTGCTAGATTTACCCTGTAGCTAATGTAATAAGGCCATAATGCTGGCATGTAATTTTGTTTTGTCTAAATCTTGGCTGGGCTACCTATCCAATTCCATTATACACATAAAACACCCTCTACACAGTAAAATACATAATAACATTCACACACACAACCCATTTGTCAGAGGACTGACTACACATGAGTTTTAGCTTGATTTATGTGCATGTTTACATATGTCATATGACCATAAGCCTCATTTTGCAACTACGTATGTTGCATCTGCTATAGATAGACAACTGTTAGTATGTATACCAGATCATTATTGTGTTTTTATTCTGGTCAATGTAACACTTTTATGTATGTGTCATATCCTTCTGCATGCATGAACAATCATAAACTTTTTATCATTCCCAACATGCAGATTGCTGCAACACATGCTTTTTTCATCAATTAATGCAGTTATTGGAATGATTGCATAGGTGTCTGTGATTCTTCTCAATGTTTCCACATTGTCACAGATGTGGACATCGCCATAACAACAACAGTATTGCTTCCTTCATACACAAAGGGCAATGCCACCCTTACAATTCTTTAACTTCTGTGTGGGTTCTAACGTTAACCATGTGGATGTTATTTATTACCTTTGATCATTCCCACAGTATAATTACAATTAAAGAGCAGTCCATACACATGCAACACGTGTGTTGCTAGGCATTGTCAATATAACCATGTGAATTCCACAATTTACTGAGCATGCCTCAGGAAATGTATAGTAGAAAATGTACAGAGTTTATAACTGTAAACTACTGTATAATTTACATTAATATGCAACACACAGTTTGCTAATACTATTTTAACTTTACAATAGCCTTTCGTTGGTTACAAGTAACAACAGATGACAATATAAAGTCCCTTTCGGGAGTGCATAGGGCAACAGTTATAGAGTTCATTTATTATTTTCTAAGCATAATTGGTGGGGACTGCAGCATAATGTTGGTTACAAAATATAACTTTCTGGATACATATCTGATATGCAATAACTTGCACTACATACAATATCTTCTAATGTATCTACTTTCTTTGCTGTTATTTTACACATAACACATTTACTCCCCTTTCTTACACTGTAGCTGTGCCCTTCTCACAGCCCTTCTCAGCATTTACTTTTTATTATGTACATGTCCCTAAGTGAACAGGATTACTTGTTTAGATAAACTATGCCCCCCACACCCCCCAATGTAAGGGGCTGTCCCCCCAAACCCCCCTAACTATATATACTAACTCCAGGAATGCACTACAGTGGGGAAAAGGGCATATACCTTTTACTGTAATGTTTCAGTGTTATGAGTTTCAGCCTAATGGGTTTTTAGTGTTTTGATCTTTCGGTGTTATGGTCTCGGTCAAATGAATTTCTATCAAATGAACTTTCTATCATATGAAATTGACCCATCTATATATATATATATATATATATATGTGTGTGTGTGTGTGTGTGTGTGTGTGTGTGTGTGTGTGCATGTGTGTGTGTGTGTGTGTGTGTGTGTGTGTGTGTGTGTGTGCGTGCGTGCGTGCGTGTGTGTGTGTGTGTGTGTGTGTGCGTGTATATACCTCCTGCTCTCCTCCTTCTCTCTCTCTCTCTCTCTCACTATAGATATATATATATATATATATATATATATATATATAACTACATGTGGTTATATTTTACTTGCCTGAATGCTCATTTGCCTTTGCCCCCCACACCATCCTTGCTTATAAATACTGACTCCATGAACACACAACAGGGACAACAAGACAAAAACACTACAGACAGTTAATCAGTGCTGGAGTGCAAACATTAATGTCTAATGATCTGGAGATACAATATGGCACTGACCATTGCATCTAATCATACTCTTCTACACTCATATCCCCAATGCCTCTTATACGAAATGAAACCATCACATACTTTCTAGAGATTTCTACACTTTTCAGTCAAATGAGTTTTTAGGCAAATGAATTTTCAGGCAAATGTGATCGAGCATTTGGGTTTCAGACAAATGAAGCAGAACAAACACAAACACACACACGCGCGCATACAGATGTGGATGCAAATGCATATGTGTATGGGCTGTCTAAACATACATACATGCACACACACACATATGGGCAGTGGCTTTATGGACACACACATTCAATCATCATTTATTCATTTCACAATACAAACATAATGCAAACCTCTACTAAGCTGCATGTCAGAACATCTTCTGTAGCCCCTATGCTTGTTAATTATCCACTCATCCTTCACCAGATGACATTCATTAAGGGGAGGGTGGAGTCAGACTGCTTCCTGTCTCTGATAATGGGATAACTGATCTTCTGTCACTCACTTCTATTCCCTCTAGCTGGTTCTTCTGTTACACATTCTTGATATAGCCTATATTGTATATCTTAATGCCCACCTGACCTGTATCATATGCTCCTGTTGTCACTGAAGCCTCTGTGCCCCTGAATCACAGCACATTGATGTTAGTGTCCCTCCTTTTCCAAATTTAGTTGTGCTCACAGCAGCCACTGAGTTTGGCCAGACAGCTTGGTCCCCACCACACACAAGCTCAAATGCTCTTGATCCCTTAGAAAAAAATGTGATGTCTTCTGTGCCTTGTCATGAAAACCAACTGTCCCTCTTCAGTTTAACTGCCACCCTGTTGTAGCTGCCTTTATAACTCCATAATAACAGTTTCTTTAAGAAGACCCCCTATAACAGTAACACAATTATAGCCAGACATTTGACTCATGGTTCATGATCACACTGATCATGTCAAACCCTTGGATACTTATTACATTTATTTGCTGCAAGCCATTTGATGTTAGATCAGATGTTGTTTCCTTACATTATCCAAGATCAGGAGTTCAGTCAGATCCAGTTTTCAAGTCATTCATCCCCCTACATTTTTAACCTCCTAAGTAACCTGAATCATGTAAACAAAGTGTAAACTTTCAATGTTTGATGTAAAAACACAACACAAAAATATGAATGCTAATTCATTTCAATTACAGGTTCATTCTGAAAAGTTGCCACTTATCCCTTTTCATCTCCTCTCTGTCATCTGGTGACAGGTCTACTTTGTTTGGTCGAAAGCCCATATACTAGAATGTTATTTTCACAAAATGAAAATTAAACAAACTGAAATCCTGAACCACGCTGTTTTTCCCAGGGCAAGTAAACACTTGCCCAATGTGGGGAAATATACCCTTTTCCCTACTGTAGTGTGATCCCAAGTTGGTATATATAGTTGGGGATGTGGGGGGTGCAGCCTAGATGGGTTTCAGATACTATGGTGTGTTGTTGTGAACTTGTGGCAAGTGTTTACTTGCTCTGGGAAAAATGTTTGGTTTGTGATTTTAGTTTTTTATTTTCATCTAGTGAAAATAACGTTAGAGTATTTGGGCTTTTGAGCATGCAAAGTAGATCCTTGGTGACATGCATACAAACCTAAGGCCAACAATAAATGACATCATCACCCTACTAGTGATCTATGAGGTAGTATCCATGACCTAAAAAATATTCACATCAATAAGAGAGACATACACAACATGGTCTACATACTTCGTGGCTGATTATCTCTCTATCAGCTTAGTATTCTTGTGGTAACATGGAAATGTTTAAAGGAAGAGACCTTAACACATCTTTCTCACATTTGGATATGGCATCATCAGATCTAGTTGTATGTACAAAGTAGCAGATGGTGTCACAGTCCTGAGATGTAACAATTTATCCTGCTTCTTATTTGATGTTCTCATTTTATATAAATATCAGTACTGTGGCTTGTGCAGATATATATTCTGCCATGTAAGGCCAAGTATGTAATTTAGGAGGTCCTGAACTGAATCTTCTTATAAGGGGTGATTGCAACAAAGACTGGGATCATTCAAAAGGAACTTGTGTATCACACAGTTATTCAGTTCTATAGTCATAAACAGTTTGTGTCATTAACTTCTTTTACTGTCCAAAGTTACAAAATGGGAGAGCAAACTAGACAGGATTAGTGTCAGGAATCCAAGAAACATAGCACCACTCTGGTGTGATGGCAGACATAGTAAGCAGCCATCTCCCTCATTTTGTAGTATGGTCCTTCACATGTATCAATAAAACATAATTGTATAATTTTATATGGAAAGTTAAACACTTCATGCTTAACACTTTCATCCCCAAAGAGCACAGTGCTGTCTGGTCTCCACTTCTCTGGTATCTTCTAAATGAAATAGTTTAATATTTCAGTTCTGTTTTTTTTAACTCCCTGAACCTTTGAAACATAAGAAACATGTTAGATTCATCCACCAGCCATAGATCTCTCATATCAGTGACAGAGACATGTTGTCTCCAAATGGAGAGATAATAAATCAGCAAGCAAAGGAAAGTAGTATTGCTGAAAATGAATTCATCCTCATTCGCACTAAGATGACACTGACATACAGAATGTATTTTATATAGCATACATCACGGACAGAAGTAGGTTAAAAAATAAAAAAAAGATAGATGGGTGCACAAGACCGAGGATAAACAAAAGTGCCCAATACTCATAGGTGCATTGGTGCCAGAAATTGAAAAAATGACAGTTTTAAATCCTCAAGACTTGGAAACATTCCACAATGGGATTAGGTCAGGCCCAAGGGGAGGATTGTCCCCTTGTGTTAGAAGGAAGTAGTAGCTGACAAAAATCACAAAAATTGATAGGCCACAAAACAGCCATAAAGACAATAGAGTGGACTATTGAGGATAAGAAAGAAATTGTGTATTGTTACTATTATGCAAAAAACCCAGAATTTCCAGACAGAAAATATACAAGAAGATTAAGAGAGAAATTAGAGGAAAGAAAACTATTTGCACAAGAAAAACTGTCAGGAGCTTCAAATAAAAATATGTGTTCATTAATACAAAAGATTTATGAAAAACATTATATAGACCAAGAAACCATTTGGAAAAAGAAGTGACCGAGGAAGTGCAAAATTGTAAAGAACAAAATCTAGAGATTTTTGAAAGGTATAAAAAGGAAATATGGGCATGGGAAAGAAAGAGAGATCTGATATGGTGCAATATTTATGCAAAGGAGAAAGCCAAATTAATCAATACAAAAAAGCAGCTCCAAAGATATTCAAAGAGAAATACAGGCAAAAGCATCCAGATATGGAAAATGTCACAATACAAAAAATAAGATCTCAAAGAGGGAATGTAGAGTAGAAGTTAAACGAATAGAAGTTGAAGTTATGGAATACCTGCAAAGTGAAGGATTTAGTGTAGAAAGTCTAACAGAGGTTATATTACAGCATGATGGAGCAAGGTGTCCCCCAAGTAAGAAGAAACAGGAGGAGCAGGAGACATCTGACCAAGAAATATGGACATGGGAAAGAGAAAGAGATTTAATATGGTGCAATATTTATGCAAAGGAGAAAGTAAAATGAAGCAATACAAAAAGAACAGCACAAAAGATATTTGAAGAGAAATACAGGCAAAGGCATTCAGACATGGAAAAGTTTACAATACAAAAGAAAAAGAAAACAAAGAAGGAAAAGTAAAAAAGAAGATCAGTAATGAAAAAGTTAAAGAAATAGAAAGTGAGATTATGGATTACCTGTGTTGCATTTTAACATTTCACCTTAAATGAAGTCAAGACACTTTTCCTCTCTTTCAGTGGTATTTATTACACACGTGTGGGAGCTTCATGGAAAGTACCAGGGAGACTCCCCGAACAAAGGAATGTATAAGCTTATATACTGGTGATACTGCTGACAGTACAAAAATATAAACTAGACCAATTAAATTAGCATAAAAGACAATTAACCAATCAGTGGTTTACCCATAGGCTTAAAAAAGTTCACATTGCAATATCTCTAGGCAGAGAAAGAAAATCAGATACACTTCCATATAAGGTACATTTCCTGCTTTCAAGCAGGCTCCTGTTTTTCAGTGCTTTTCCACTATTCACAGTTTACTCAGAGTTCACAGTACAAAGTTCATCTCAATGCATACAGATTGTCACATACTCAATTTCCTTAAGCACATACATTGGCCATTCATATTCTACAATCCCCCATTTGATGCTGTGTAAGCATCACCATTTAGTCGATCATACATTTGCCGTACATCTAGCATAACCATGTGGCTGGTTCCTTCAACATTGTCACACATTTTTATTTCATTACCCATATTCATAACTGCAGGCATATAAAACTTTGGCACCTTTTTAGTAGTCTTAAAATACATTAATTTCAAAATCAATGCTTTGATTAAAAACACAACAAGAAAAGCAATAAGAGCTAATACTGCAATTAATAAAATTAATTTCAATAGTCCACCTCCCCAACCTGAGAACAGGTTGGTTAACCATGCCCATGCTGAGTTATCGGCCTCCTTGGCCTTTGAGAGTTCAGAGACTCTCTGAATGAGTTTGAAATGGCTTTCAATTTTGTGTTGATTGTCAGGAATAAACGTACAACACTCCTCCTGGATTATAGCGCAAGTTCCACCTTTCACCGCTAGGGTGAAATTGAGAGCCATACAGTTTTGGAGGACTACAGCTCTCATGGCAGTCAGTTCATCAGTCACTAGTTCTAAAGCAGAAAATGTGGCATTGCTTAATATTTCAAGCAATTTGTACAGTTTTCTCAGTTTCCAAATTGATTTTACTGCTCCGTATGCTGGAATTATACCAGCCCACATTATGACATCATCACCCAAATCCATATGAGATAGTCCTTTTGTGCCAACATGAGCTAAGTCATGATGATAAATCCATGAAGCATCAATTTGGCCTATTGGATTGGTAGGCTTTTTGACCTCTCGAACATTCTAAATTTTTCCTTGAGGTAAAGCAGATGTATGTTGGATGGCTGGGACGAAATAACATAAGAAACAGCTACCAGACCAGTTTCCTGGTAGCCATTTATAGGCTCTTCTACCACACACAAAGTAGCAATTTTCCACCTTAGTGGTGATATTACTATTTATATAACCTTGTTTGGAATTAAACACCTTCTTATCGATCAATCCCAGCTGTTGGTATAAAACGGAATTATTTCTTACCTCTTCATATGTTTTATGTACCAGTTCACAAAATGAATCATAGGTTGTGTTACAGTAGGAGGAGTTATTATTACACTTGTAGGGAACTGTTACATTACAAAAACTCCATCCTACCTTGACTTTACCAAATTTCTGAAAACACACAGTTTAATTTTGGTGGTTAAACAGATGTAATGCTATACTGTCTTCTGAGGTGACATTTGAAGTGTCATAGATCAGATTTGTCCAGGTTTCATTAGCCCCTAAAAGGACTATACTTAGCATCAATCCCCATGAACAGTAGGTAAAGCAGTACAGATCCAACAGTCAGTGACATTGAGGGATGATGCATAGGCAAATTTTATAGCTTGGTAGGTGTTGAAAGGTGGATGCCAAATAGCTCATTTGATGTGATGCATCGATGGAGCTGGAAATAAAAATGGCCACAATAAAAATAACAGTACAACAAGAATCACCACCAAAATGGCTGTCCAATGTTTCTGTGGAAATGGTTGTTGAGTCTGCGTAGTGTCAGGAGTTTGGAGTTTTCCAAAGGGGTAAATGTTGGGCATCATCAGGTACTGGAACAGTTCTACTTCGAGTATGAGTAGCAATGGGAGGAGAATCTGGAGTTGAAAAAGGTAAAGGCTGTTGGTCTTCAGACGGCACAACTTTTTTGATGTGTGAAATGTGGATCCAGGTTGGAGATCCTTGCAGTCGCACAGCAGATGACGTTGTCAGAAGAACCAGGAAAGGCCCCTTCCAGCGTGGCTGGAGCACTGTTTTTCTAGAGAAAGACTTAATGAAAACCCAATTGCCAGGTTGTAGTGTGGATGACAGGAAAAGCTCTGGAAGATGTTGAGCAGCTGCTACTTGTCGATGGTGAAACCGTAGGAAAGAAACAAGAGATTTGCAGTACAAAAGAATATCATTATCAAATGCATCATATTCAGAGAAGGGTGGTGGTGGTGTCATGGGCATATGCAGAGGGCAACCCATGAGAATTTCATGTGGAGAAAGACCCTTCGTAGGATGTGGTTGTGCTCACATAGAAAGTAAGGCTAGTGGTAAGGCTTGCACCCAAGTTAAGCCTGTTTCTGAAGTGACTTTAGCAAGCCTAGTTTTCAAGGTCTGATTCATGCATTCAATAATACCTGATGCCTGTGGTCTATACGGACAATGAAATTTCAAAGTAATGCCTAACATAGTACACAATGATTCAACTAACTTAGCAGCAAAATGCGTTCCACGGTCAGAGTATATTTGACAAGGAAGACCAAAACAAGGTATCAATTCATAACACAATTTTTTTGCAACTGAAATAGCATCATTTTTAGCACATGGGTAGGCTTGTAATCACCCCTAAAAATATCAACAATAGTCAAAACATATTTAAAATGAGTACAAGGTGGGAGTTCAATAAAGTCCCACTGTAAAGCACAAAATGGTCCCATTAGTTTTGGCACCAGTTGAGCAGGAGCCAGAGTGCCCTTTGAAATGTTATGCTGTAAACAAATGGAGGACATGCTCAAAAAATGTTGCACAAAAGCAGAAAGTCCTGGGGCGAACCAATCCTTCTGGATTTGTTTGATTAATGCTTGTACCCCTACATGAGTTGGCAAATGATATGCTTTTATAAGAGAATTTAACATAGATATAGGGCAAATTAATCTGCCATCAGAATGCTGCCAAATTGAATCAGAGCATTGGAAACAACTGTGGGCCAGCCATGTTTTTCTTTCTGATTCTGATGCTTCACTTTGTAAAGCTTTCAAAACATTACTGTCAAAAGTAACAGCTTGTAAGATAGGCTGCAGAAATTGTTCCTGAACAGCATGTGAAAGAGAAGCCTGCTTGGCAGCCCAGTCAGCCAAATTGTTTCCCTTAGCTACTAGGGAGTCATTAGACTGGTGAGCTGCACATCTGACAACAGCAATTTTGGAAGGTAATAATAAATCCTGTAAGAGGTGATCAATATACAGGTAATTTTTAATTGGTGCCCCAGAGGATGTCAAAAACCCCCTTTAATTCCATAAGGTACCAAAATCATGAACAACACCATGGGCATAACGTGAATCAGTATAAATAGAAACAGATCTGTCTTTGGCCATTTTATATGCATGCGAAAGTGCTACTAATTCCGCGACTTGTGCGGAAGTGCCAGGTGATAATTGTCTAGTTTGTAAAACTGCAGATGGCGAGCAGACTGACCATGTAGACTGGAGTTCACCAATATTATTTTGTAAACAGGATCCAACTACAAAAAGAATGAAATCAGGATTAAGCAAAGGAACAGCTTGCAAATCCAACCTAGGAGAAAGAACAGTGTTAACTACAAGCACACAGTCATGTGGTTCGCCCTCGTAACTAGTTGGAATCAATGAAGCAGGGTTTAGTGGTGGGCAACGTATGATTTGAACAGTGGGATTACCTAATAAACTTAACTCATATTTAGTGAGGTAAGCATTAGAAAGATACTGTGTTTTTGTTTTTAAAAGTAACGCTTGCACCGCATGAGGTACTGCTAGTATAGTGTCATGTCCTAATGTCAATGGTGCTGCCATATCGATCAGAACAGCAGCAGCTGCCGCCGCTCATAAAGAGAGTGGATAGCCAGAAGCAACAGGGTCTAACTGAGTGCTGTAATATGCTATAGGTCGATAGCCTCCCGTGCGTGCTTGCACCAGCAAGCCCAGGGCAGTTTTATTTCTTTCACAACAGAAGAAAACAAAGGATTTAGAATAATCTGGGAGCCCCAGAGCAGGCGGGTTTATCAGTGCCATTTTAATAGCCTGAAAGGTGTTTTCATGTTCAGGGGACCAAGGCAGAGGGTCTGTAATCTCCTTTTTTAAAAGCTGTAACAGAGGGGCCAACATTTCTGAAAAATTGGGCACCCACTGTCCACAATAACCTGCTAGGCTGAGGAATCCCCTTTGCTGTCTCTGAGTTACAGGGCAGGGGGCAGTCTGAATGGAGGTAATTCTACTTGGAAGTATTTGACATGAACCCATAGAAATGATGTGTCCCAGGTATTGTACCTTTTCTTGACAGAACCACAGTTTAGATATATTTACCTTAAAACCTCGATCGGCTAAAAACTTTAAAACTAAAAGTGAGTCCTCTATACAAGACTTAGTATCTTGTGAAGCTATAAGAATATCATCTACATATTGGGCCAATACTGAATGTGGTGGTAACTGTAAATCCTGCAGTTGTCTGTGCATCTCTCTAGAGAATAGGGTTGGAGATTCTACATAACCTTGGGGTAGTCGGGTCCAAGTATACTGTCGGCCCTTATAAGTGAATGCAAACAAATACTGACTATCTGAATGTACTCGGATAGAGAAGAAAGCTGATGAGATATCTATAACCATAAAACAACATGCTGTAGGTGGGATACAGCTTAAAATTGTAGCTGGGTTTGGTACGATTGGAAAATCAGGTAAGACAGGTTTATTGATTTCCTGCAAGTCTTGCACAAATCTGTATGCTTGTTTACCAGGTTTCTTTACCGGTAGAAATGGAGTATTACATGGACTTGTTGTAGGTACTATAATTCCTTGTTGTACCAAAGCAGAAATGATGGGGGCAATACCAGATGTAGCCTCTATTGTCAAAGAGTGCTGTGGTACCTGAGGTAACTTTGCTCTGGGTTTTAAGGTTATTTTTACATGTGTAGCTGAAATCAGAAACCCAACATCATTATCATGAGTGGCCCATAGATGAGAGGGTAATGAATTTAGATACTTATTTTTATTGAGGTCAGACTGCATACACATTGTTTGCAGAGTGACATTTTCATCTAAAGTAGCCAAAATACTATCTTGTTTATCTGAAGGTATTTGTAAATATACTCCTTCAGCAGTGCAGAAGATGGTTGCTCCCATCTTACAGAGCAAATCTCTTCCCAATAAATTTAAAGGTGCTGAGGGTCCTACTAAAAATGCATGATTGTCTTGTAAAGGTCCCAAAGTTACTGGGACTGGGACGGTTTCAGAATATTCAATAGGAATGCCAGAGACACCTACCCCTCTAGTTATGTTATTAGAGAGGGGGACATTTATTGCTGCTTTGCCAGCTAACATAGATTTGGATGCTCCAGTGTCAATTAAAAATGGATACGGTTTATTTTTGACAAGTAACATAACATGTGGTCCATCTTGATCCACAGGGATGAAAGGGCACAACTGCTGTTGTCCATGTTCAGGGAACCTTCATTGTGATGGCTGCCAATTGGATGGAGTCCAATTAGAATTCCACTGAGGTGATGTATCAGTGGGTGGGGCAGGTTGCTCAGCCAAATATGGACATTCATTTCTCCAATGGCCTACTTGGCCACAATTGAAACACTCCATCTAATTATTATAGCTTTGGGGTGGGGCCGATTGATTTTCCTGCCAGTTTTGTCTGTTTTGGTGTCCAGTCCCTTGGCGTCCATCTTGCCCTCTTCCCCATCCTCATCCTCTGCATCCACGCTGCCCAAAGGCAGTACACATCTGAATCTGCACTTTAACCAATTTTTCCTGTAAATCCTTTTTTTCCTGTGCTAAGTGGTCGGAGAGGTATTGCACTTGTGTGACTAATTCATGCAATCCAAGACTAGACCAGTTTAAACATACTTCCTTTAGCTTATCCCATACTTGTGGGTGTAACCCATTTACAAAAGCAGCCGACAATCCGCTCTGTGCTGGCCCTTCGGTGGGTTCTGGGTAACCAGAGTAAGCCTCAAAGGCTTCAGTGAGATGATTTAAATACTCATCCACAGGTTCATCTTCTTTTTGAAGAACTGACTTAATTTTGGACCAGTTGGGTATGGGTGGAACTATCACTGAAATAGCATCTACTATTTGCTGTCTGACCACTTCAAACCCATTATCTCCTTGTGCATCATGTTTTGGAATCAGAGTAGGGACATTAGCATGGTCCCAAATCTGTTTCATCAGATCAGCTGGTATGGTGTACTGAAGAACTGCTCTGACTTCTTCTATTGTAGGATTTTGTAAACAAATATGTCCCACCAGCACACGCTGGAACTTAGCTGGATTAGTACGAATAGGTGGTAATGATTTGGTAATGGCTTGAAAAATCAACCACCGACCACGCCCTAGGTACTACAATGGTCGGTGGTTCCACTGCACTTCTAGCATGGGCTGGATTAGGTACCTCCCTCAAAGGTAACAATCTGTCGTCATCTGACAACTCCAATCGTGAATCTGGATTAAATTTATCTGGTCCAAAATACCCATCCCCACTGTCAATTATAGCAGGGAACTGGCCAAAATGCCTTCATGGGTGTAAATGTCGCTTCCCTGTTCCTTTATAATAAGGTTTAGCTGTAAGATACATTACAGCTTTTGCTTCTTTATGAGTCTTACTACGAGATTTTGGTCCCTTTTTTCTATCGCTTGTTTCTGGATCAGATTCACTAGAGTGACTGTCCACAGCTTGTTCTCTTTCTCTAGGGGTGGAATCTTTAGTGGTGGAATCTGGCTGCTGTATGTCCACTCCTTGTTGAGTGAGGGGGGGGCTGATACTGCGGGGGTGCAATCGGTGGTGCAGTCGGTGGTGGGGGGAGCCAGGCATTATCATCTTCTGACGATTCAGTTATTTGCATTTTAGCTAATTCCTTTACAGGATAAAGCCCCTTAAAGGGTGGGTCCTTCAAGCATTTACTGTTTACTACATCTAAATTACTAGCAGTTTGTTGTAATTCCCTCAATTGCTCTTTTAACTTCTGCTGATTATCTTTTAAACTACTAATAACCAAATCCTTTTCTCTTTCTTTCGCCTCTGTCATCCAATCATTAAATGCTGCCCAGCACAACCCTGGTATTCTTCTCCCTTTTTTCTTTAACTTTCCTTGGCGGTTAAGCAAAATATTTTTATTAAAACTACCATTTTCTGGAAAGGCGAGTTTACCATCACCCTCAGTGAGGGCGACCCACTGACTTATAAACATACAACTGTCCCGGGACACACGAAAATACATATAACCAGCTGGTGTACTTCTTTCTGGCTCTTTTATGGTTCCCACACTCACTCCCATTTTCACACAATAAGCTATACTGTATTTTAGAGATGTAGCTGTGACATTTTGTAAACGTCGTTTTCCCCACTCTCGTATCTCCTTTTACTCTTATGTCGCCAGTTTTTCATTTTAACCCACTCTCATACTGCACAATCAATAGCAGAAAAGAAAAACAAATGCATGCCACTTACCTCAAAACAACTGAATGAGAGGAATTATTACATTTCTATAAAATTATATAGTCCAAATTTTAAAGCAGGCAAGTATAGGAAATGAAAGAAACACTGCCAGAACAGAAAATTCTGTCATGGGCCCTTTTACTAGCAGTACTTCGTTCAATCCCCAACTACCGCAGCTGTTGTCAATTCAGATCCAAGTAAACGGCACCAATTGTTGCATTTTAACATTTCACCTTAAATGAAGACAAGACACTTCTTCCTCTCTTTCAATGGTATTTATTACACACGTGTAGGAGCCTCATGGAAAGTACCAGGGAGACTCCCCGAACAAAGGAATGCATAAGCTTATATACTGGCGATACTGCTGACAGTACAAAAATATAAACTAGACCAATTAAATTAGTACAAAAGACAATTAACCAATCAGTGGTTTACCTGTAGGCTTAAAGCAGTTCACATTACTACATCTCTAGGCAGAGAAAGAAAATCGGATACACTTCCATATAAGGCACGTTTCCTGCTTTCAAGCAGGCTCCTGTTTTTCAGTGCCACTATTCACAGTTTACTCAGAGTGCGCAGTACAAAGTTCATCTCAATGCATACAGATTGTCACATACTCAATTTCCTTAAGCACATACTTTGGCCATTCATATTCTACACCTGGGAAGTGAAGGATTTAGTACAGAAAATCCATCTTTGATGACATCACAGCAGGATAGAGCAATAGATCCCCAAATTAAGGAGAAACCAGTGGAGCGGGAAACATCTGATCAGTTGCCATATGATGATACTTTGGAGCCTTTCATAGGAAATCAGTACAAAACTTGAGATGGAGTTGCACAGATATGGAAGGATCAGGAAACTGTGGCAACCGTGACACAGTCAAAGTTGTGGAGTGATAGGTAAGTGAGTTCAAATATGAAAGAACAACAGATGACACAGGATGAAACTGAAACTGAAAAGAATGTGGCACAGGAAGATGCTGTGGAACTTTCTGTAGAATGTCCACAGGAAATGGTGAACAAAGAATGTGTCCTCAGTTTAAAAAAAAATTATCTAAGAGAAGAGTTGCTTGATTTAATAGAGATGGGCAGACATATTAAGAGCAATGAAACAAATAGACTACAAAAGATCAATAAAACCCAAAATTTAGAAGTTTGATAAAAGAAATGAACACAGTAATTTTAGGACTGTTCATAAAGATTCATGTGATATAATAGAACTAAATAGGATATATTACTGTGCAGCTTAATTAATAACAGGTAAAGTCTTACCAGAAACACACAGGGTAGTAAGGGAAAGGAAGGGGAAAAATCAAATGCCATCTTGGAAGTATTGAATAGAGAAAGTTATAAAGCAATTAATTCAAGAGGTGTCACTGTTAGAAGAGTATAGATATAGATCAACAAAAATACTCAGAAAGATAGACGTGATAAAAGCAATGCACTGTATCAAAACCGATCAGGGTCTATCATGCACTATCGCAAATAATAAACTAAAATTTCAGCACAGGCAGAAAAACTTAGAAGATATGCAGATCAATATAAAGGAAAAGTACAAAATAAGCAATTTATTGATGACCTAAAAACGTTTTATAGAGTATTGGATAACAAGGAAAAAGGAATTGAAACACCACACAAAAAAGAAGAAATACGAACATTTTGCAGAAATATCTATGAAGATCCTGTGAAACATAACAAAGATACTAAATGGATAGAAGAAGTAAAAGAAACAATAAGAAGTTCAAATGTACAGGACATGAAATGGGGTGAAGTAATGGCCAGGGAGATTGAAACAAAGTTAAGAAAAGCTCCCAATTGGAAAACTCCAGGTCCCGATGCAGTACCTAACTTCTGGCTAAAAGTATTAACATCTTTACATGAAGATTTAGCCATGAGTAAAATTATTTGTATGCAAACTCCAGACAGACACCAACATGGTTAGCAACAGGAAAAACAATACTCCTACTTAAGAGTGAACCTGCAAACTATCCTAAAAACTATAGGCCAATAATTTGACTTCCGATGACATATAAACTATACACTGGATTGGTGACGACAGAGTTGATAGTCATTTAGAAGAAAACTTAATCATGGCAATAGAACAAAAGGGTAACTAAAGAAAAACATGGATCAAAGGATCATTTGTTATTAAAAAAGTCATAATGGAAAACTGTAAAAAAGGGAAGACTCTACGTATGGCATAGACAGATTATAAAAAAATCATTTGACAATGTCCCACATTAATGGCTGAAAGAGTGCTTAAAAATATATGATACACCCTTCATTGATCAATTACATTACAGCAACCATGAAACAATTTTGCAGTTAAGCCATGATAAAGGAAAATTATTATTCCAGTGATAAAAATTCAAAGAGGGATATTCCAGGGTGACTCTTTGTCACCACTGCTCTTTTGTCTTGCCCTTAACCAATTAGGCTATCTATTTAACAGATTAGGTCATGGCTACAATTTGGCTCACAGAAAACAATGCAGTGTAAAGACTTTTCATCTACTTTTTGAAGATGATTTAAAACTGTATAGTTCATCAGAAAGCACAACTGCAAGTGGTCAAAAACTTTACAGATGATATAAGAATATCATTTGGTCTTGATAAATGTGCAAAAGCAACCTTTAATGCAGGAAAGCTGCAGCACCAAGAAAACATCAGTTTGGGACAAGAATGTGATATAAAAGAACTTGAGCAAGAGAGAGCATATAAATATCTGGGAACTGATGAAAGATCAACAATAAAACATGAACATATGTGAATAAAACATAAGTAAGGGAACATTTTAGAAGACTAAAATTAATACTGAAAACAGAGTTGACATCTAGGTACAAAGTCCAAGCTATAAACCAATTTGCTCTTCCTGTCATAACTTACAGTTTTGGAGTGACTGATTGCCCCAAAAAGGTGTTGGATCAGTTGGACAGGAAAACAAGAAGGATGCTTCATGCTCATTTATTTATTTATTTTATTTATTTCAGTTTGATAATCACGGAAGTCCACTGGGCCAAGAAGAGCCTGTTTTCAGTGGCGGTCCAGGGAGAAAAGCTCCAATGAACAATATAAGACAAACAAAGTTATACAATTGAAGTTTTCATAGGCTAAAGAAATACAGCTTAATACAAATGAGGTAAATTAAACTTATGAAAGGGAATACAGATAATGAGATTTAGGCAAACATAGCTATACAAATGTATTCATAGGCTTGAGAAATACAGCATAATACATACGAGGAAAATGAAACTAATAATAAGAAGTGCAGAAAATGAGATATAGGTGGTGGTGAAGTATATACATAGTTAGATACAGTATGATATAGAGTATCTGGGTAGGATTATACCAGTTGCAATAGGAGACTGCCTAGTGTGGGTTTAATAGATCAAGTAGTAGGTGAGCAAAGGTGTAAGGAGTATGTGTAGCAGTGAGGAGGGGTACTTATGTTGGAGAGCAGCATTGGCATGCCCATTTTAAAGACAGATGTGAGAACAAGAGAGATTTGAAGTTATTTTGATTTGATGTATTGTGAAGGGGTGGAGGGAAGGAGTTCCATAGTTTAGATAAAGAGCAGGATAGCAGGAGATGACCAGGGAGTTGTGAGGGTATGTAGATTTGTAAGAGGTGTTGGTTTTCTGATCTAAGTGAGTGGTTAGGAATGTAGGGGGTTAAGGTGGTAGAGAGAGAGGGGCAGCTGGAGGGCTTGAAGATGAGCTTGTGAGCAATGGTGAGTTTAAGGAAGGTGAGGTAATTGGGCAATTCAAGCCATTGTACAGTATGGAGAGAGTGGCAATGGTGGGAAGAATTTTTTGAATTGGTAGCAAATTTGCTTATTTTATTGTAGCAGGATTTGAGTTTATATTGTAAGCCAAGTTGGACGTTGATAAGTAGGGGAGTGACGTACATGAGTGGAGAGAAGGTAGGAGAATGCTATGGTTATTCTGGTGGAGGGGTGAGGTAACAGTTGTATCTGTACAGAAGCCCTAGCTTTTGGTGGGTTTTCTTGATGGTGGTTTGGATATGACAGTCAAACTGTAGATGTTCATCAGTGATGACACCAAGCAGTTTAGTGTTTGATACAATTTCAATGGGAATGTTATTCTGACTGAATATGGAGAATGAGGATTTGTCGACTGAGGGGTTTCTAGTAGGGGAAAAGATCATTAATTAAGTTTTATTAGCGTTTAGGGCCAGATGATTGTTTTGCATCCAGGTTTCTGTTTTAGAGAAAGCTGCTTGAGTTAGTAGGAGTAGGTCAGGGGGGAGAATGCTGAGGAGATGATTGTTGAATCATCAGCATACTGAATCAGTGAGGATTCAGGGATGGTGTGGTGGAAGTTATTAATAAATATGTTGAAGAGTAAAGGACCTAGAACAGAACCCTGGGGCACCCCAGTGGGGGTATGAAGGAAGGGAGAGGTAGTGAATTTCCATTGAACAGCTTGTGGTCACTTGGAAAGGTAGCTAGAGAACCAGGCTATGGTAGAAGAAGAGGGTTTGAGAGAGGAGAGTTGAGATAGGAGTAGAGGGTGGTAGATGGTGTCCAAAGCCTTGGATAGGTCAAGAAACATGGAAGATATAAGTTTGCCAGAGTCACGTGCTTGGTTGATGGTCTCGAGAAAGGACAGGAGGGCAGTCATGGCACTGTGGCCTGTGCGGAAGCTGTGTTGAGTAGGGGTAAGGAGGTTGTTGTGTGTTAGATATAGCATCAGTTGTGAATGGATACTTTTCTCCAGGATTTTAGACAGTGGTTAAAGGATGGCAATAGGCCTAAAGTTGGTGGTGTCAGCATTTTCTGCCTTCTTTATGAAGAGGGATGATGTAGGCATGATGCCAGATAGATGGGACATATGCTTCTTGGATGGATCGTTTTATTAAGATAGAAATGGGAAAGGCAATGCTGTCAGCAGACAGTTTGAGGAATGCAGATGGAAGATTGTCAGGTGCGTTATGGCTAGGTTTTAGTTGGAGGAGAACTTTTTTTATTGTACTCATGGGGATGAGTTTTAGGCTGAATGGGGAGGTGGGAGGTATGTTATTGGAGGGTTGGGATGGCAGGTGAGGTAGGAGTTGAGGGGTGTGAGAGAAAGAGGAGGACAATTTAGCTATACAGTCAACATAAAAGGAGTTGAACTGGGTGGCAGTCATAAAAAAGAATTTATAATCATACTTAGATACGTTATCAAAACATGTAACTCCATATGAATTGCAGAAGGAGTCATTACTGGGCACATTGTGGGTGCTGCAAAGAGCACTTCTGGTTGATATCAAAGATTGAAACAATACTAATTTCATGAACTTTAATCATACTTTGACTTAGGAATGGAGTCCATTAAAAATTTCTATTGAGTATCCATTATAAAACCTGGATGGGTGCATGCCATACAGATTTAAAAACTCCCTGCAACCTAGTAAAAAAAACAATTTTAAAGAGTAAATAATCATGCCATTTCTCCATTTTAGACATCCACACACCCTATAATATTTTCTCCATTTTGACAACAATAAGCTCTCTGGCCATTTGGTCCAAGACTTTCATGATTCATTTCAAAGGTCAGTAAGTTTTAACTCCACTGATAATGTTCAAAACACATTCCATACCAATCAGGCAACTTTTACCCTTAAAAAAAGTACACATCCTTTGGGTAATCAAGTTACTTAATAAGCTTAAGTGATTTGCCAATGAAGATAAACTTACCTTTGCACTACTGTATGTGGAGCATAAAACACCAATCCAATGTTTCTTCCATCAGCTAACATTTTTGCTTTTTCAGCATTATAAAAACTTTTAAAAATGACATTTTAGTACACTGATGCCACAGAGTGTAAACAATGAACTTTAACCTCTGTGGCATCTACACAGGTAAAGTATTATGAACTTTCATACACTTTAATGATGGCAGTATTGCACATGCACAATAATGGATTCATTAAAGACTACGGGTGCACATCACTCTAGGTCCAGGGTGATGTCCTCTTAGGATAGATTAAATTTACTGAGGCTGTGGTTTTAATAACAACTTATGAAGCTTTTAATTAAAATATGGTCCATAAATGTAAAGAGTAACAGAATGGAGAACGTTCAGCAATCTTTAATATATCAGATGCTGCAAAGTAGATTGGAACATCAACAAAACACTTTAAGCCTGATTTTGTGGATTAGGACAATCTTCACCTATAATTCTCAAATTCTGAAGGTCCCTACTAATGTCTTTTTATTCTCACTCACAACACTTATTGGTAGAATGATAAAAGAAGGGTGAATTTCAACTACTTGGAACAAAACTTTCATCATACTTTTTCATAATGGTCGATACTCCATTACATTAAGCAAATATGGATCCATAGTATTCCTCTCCCTCTATCCAAAGTCATAGAAATGTGTGTACAAATAACTTCTTATCTGCCTAATCGACATTACATAATTGTGAACATCCAGTATGCTTGAAAGTACAATACGGAGTAGATACTGGATTCCTGGACCTGCTTACGTTTATCCCAACTAATCCAGATTATTGTAGTCTTACCAGTACTGTATTTCTTGGCTTCTCTAAGACTTTCAACATAGTTTGTCAACAAAGGCTTATGTGAGTAATCAAAAACATTGGTTTTACACTTATTGTGAAAAGGTGATTCCACAAGTGCTTGTCAGAATAAGTACTCCCTGTGAGATAAAATAGTTCCATTTCTTCTTAACTGTTTGTGAAAGCTGGTATACAAAAAGTACTTTACTGAGTACATTCTTATTCATAATTTCTGTTAATTACATTGTCAGTCACTGGGCAAGATCAGAATTAATCCAATATACAGATGACTCCATAACTGCTCTGGATGATTTATCAACTCAAAATTTTAAAATTGTTTCTACTACTTAGAAGACAGGGTGTGGAACATGGCCTTACACTTAAAAGCATCTAAAATATATCTGATGCTGCTTTCTCTCCAAACTTCCTGTGCCAATTTCAAAGTCAGTCATGATCCCAGCTCTTCATATCCTATAGATTATTATAACCCCAAACACATTGCAATTCTTGTGACTATATTCTTTGAAGAAGACTTGATGACATCTACTCTATCAAACCCTAAAAGGTTGACAGCCATGGTGTGTACTGAATTCACTAAATGGTAGCCATTTAAGTTTCAGTCTTCCTCTCTTTCACAAAACAGATGATGTGGTATAGTGGTATGTTGCTCTGACTGTTTTGCACAGGGTCCCCTGGGTTCAAGACTTGGCAGTGAAATGTATGGTGGTAACACAGCATTTTATTCTAGCAACTTTCCAACATTATACAAGCAATGTTTAAAATATGTCCCTGGTTTTTGGGCTTTTGTCCCCCCCCCCATAAATGTTGTTTTTTTCCAGATTTCTTGTTCTGCAAAGTTCAGTGATACAGCTGATTGTTGAGTAGATTTTACAAGGAGCTGACAGCTGCAGGGGAACACATGTTTAGTGCTGCTTATGCTGAGTCTGCTTGCATTGTTAATAGCACAACATGTAGTGTACTTGATTTTGATGCAGAAGGCAGTAGGTTCTACTCCCACAATAGGTAGATGCATTGCTGATACTGTACTTTGTTGTAAAGGGGGTGGATGATGCAGTCCTTCTTGGCGAAGATACCTAGTAACTATGAACCTATTATCAGTTTGCCATCTGTTCCCTATTGTGATATTACTAGCTTATCATTTTTTTAATGCAACATAGGCAATTTATTCCTCAAGGGCAACAGGCACTTTATTTGTAAAAGAAACAATGATATATAAAGTTGTTTGCTAGCAGCAACCTCTTCATTAGTTACAGATTTCTTTAATGTGGAATTATTTAGATGACTTTTACTTCTTCAGAGTGTGCATATTTACTGATACTGGTGGGCTGTAGAAGTTTGAGTAGACTTTTTTATGATGGAAATGTTCTGAATTGGGCAGTTTTGTCATTAATGGTGCATGCATTTTGTTTCATTGTTTACTGGAAAAATGTTCAAAACCATAAATTTAAAATGCCCTCTAACAACT
Organism: Protopterus annectens; assembly: GCF_019279795.1. Lineage (NCBI taxonomy): Eukaryota > Metazoa > Chordata > Ceratodontiformes > Protopteridae > Protopterus > Protopterus annectens. Next base: position 564,129,902 of record NC_056727.1, read on the forward strand.
GTACTGTATTGTGCAAGGAATATAATTTAATACAATCAGGAAGGTGCATCAAAGAGCATGTGCATGTTTCATGTTCAAGGGGCCTATGATTTTGAAAACAGCCCAAAGTTAATCTTTATCTGCCACTGGCAAAATGTAGTTTCTTTAAATGTGGGTTTCAATGCTGTTTCAATGAATGTGAGTTTTAAGGGCAGAGAAGTTTTAATGCTAAGTTTATTTTCATTGTGAGACTGCATTGCTTTGTCTAGCAGATATCTATTAAAGTTTGTGCTGTAAAATGCAAAATAAAACTTTCAAATGAAATCAAAATCATCACAGATGTAAAGCAGTATGCACATTACAGTGTTTATGGTAAATGGGGTGAAATAACCAAGGAATAGGACATTGGAATGGCTACAGGGGGGAGGCTCCATTCAACCATGATTTTGTGAGGGGGGAAGGGCAGCAAACTCAAAGATGGCCCCAGCTGAACTCTACCTCTCAACTGTCCAGATTTTTGCAGAATGAATAGATTTTTGTTTTGTATTTTTGGCTTGTTCCTCATAACATTTGTGGTTTTCTGGCAAATCATTTAGGAATGAAGTCAGTAAATAATGACAGACATTGAGTTTCAGACGCCATAACCTTCAGACAAATGCATGCTAAAGCAAGACCTGTTATTCTATTAACTGTCTTAAGTTTATACAGGAGCAATTGTTAATACTGTTTGTATATTCCCCCAATATATTTGGCCTTGTCCAGATTGCCTGCATTAAGAGGTGGAGAGGTACATGCAAATTAATTGCTTTATAGAATTAGGAATATACAAACTTCCCAACTGTCCCCAATTTTGGCTCAAAATGTTGCTCTCCCCCTAATAATCCCTCTGCAAAATGGAAATTTTGGAAGAAAATGTGGAGGGTTTACAATTATAAATAGCTGTAATGATCAGAGTTATAGATTACTTTTATTTCAGAAATGCATGTAGATGCTCTTATTTTGTCAGCTGCTCAAGTTAACAGTACTAATATTAAAAAGGTATCCCTTCTTTGATAGGTTCCCAGCTGTATTGTGTGGCAATTTTATATTTTTTATCACATTTTTTGGTATGTTTTTCATAAAAGTGTGGTTTTCTGGAAAATTAGTGGCAAATCATTAAAGATTGAAGTTAGAAAATAATGGCAGACATTTGAGTTTCAGATTTCATACCCTTCAGAAAATTCATACTAATGCAAGACCTACTACTTTCTAAGTTTATAAGAGCAATATTTAAAAAATGTCCTTATTTTTGGGCCTGTGTCATACTTCTATGTATGGCTTTGTCCAGATTTCTTGCTGTGAGGTATGAGTGTCAGAGACATCACTGTCAGCCAGAGACATTTCAAATTGTGGCATACTTGTTGCACCCCACTCCCCATTGTAGTGGCTCTGGATGTGTCTAAGCAAGGCAAGGAGCAGTTATGCAGTGGAAGTGTGCAGAGTATTCCCCCATCCAAGGTAGACCAGAAGTACGACTGTGGCTTTTCATCTGTCCTTGATTTTGCAGAATGTTCTGGTTTTCTGTCATATTTTTATACTGTTGATTTATGCTTCTTATTATTCAGAAAATGCATGTTGTTGCAGTGCCCTGTTGCTCTGTTTTTAAGTAGCAATGCTTTAATGACCATCATGTCAGAGATTGTAAGATGCAAGTAAGCTTTAATAAGCATACTGTTAAAGAATTACCAACATTGAAAGCCTTTTCTTGTTGCCATGCAGAGAATATTTATATAACTAGATAACATATAAGCCTTAGGTATTGAAATGCATATGACAGTATTTGTAATAAAGGACAGGATTACAATATTTTCAGAAGCTCATTACATTTGTTAGAGACTTGCAGTCATCTTTGCTGGCTTTATCCGTAAACTAAACAGAATGCCAATCTATCATGTGTGGTCCATAACTTGTGCAATAATCCTTTAAGCAGTTTATCTTGAGCTTGTTTCTTGTTTGCTATTCATTTTTTACATTGATCATGTCTTCCCCATGAAACAAGTAGATAGTTGTTGTCAGGCAGCAGGTCTTTTTTGGATAAGAAACATTTTTACAAGTGGGGGTATCACACAGAGATTGCTACTTTCAGCATGTTACTTGGTAATTTTATACAGCTGAATATAAATTATAATTAGAACTGCAGTGCAAGAAGAAGTGGTTTGAGTTGAGTGCTACTTGTCTTTTTTTTTTATACTTGATTCTGACTGGCATTCCAGTAATGTATTTAAAAAGTAATTTATTTTTTTCATGCATCACAACCTTTGTGTTTCCATCTAGATATTAAGTAAGTTGCCATATAGCCAATGCATTGACATATTTTTTTCTTCTACACTTCATTTTGTCTTGATTGGACTTTGTAATGATGGTTTAGCACCCAGGGCAGCGTATTTAATTAAAGTTCCAGTTGTTGTGGTTTTGAGCATAGCCCCACCCCTTTCTAGTTGGTCACACCCCTTCCCATTGACACCACCCATTGAACTGTCTCCTGCAGCCCCCTCTTTAATTTGAAGTCACCAGCCTCCACTGCCTGTGGCTGGAGATTTTCGCTCAAAATTCCACTGCAAATGAGACATGCAAACTGGACATCCACAGTTAGCAAATAGAAATAAATGAGTGAACACATAAATGGATGCATGAATGAATGGATAAATAAATAAATAAATAAATAGACATGCAAAGTCTGTCCTATATAAAATATAACATAACTCAAACCAAAATACTGTAAACTACATTTTTTAAAAAGTTGATTGAATACAGGGATGCAAATAAAAATATCAAATTTATTGTTGATTTCATTACTTTATACCTGACCATCAACAGTTTCTATTAATTTTCAAAGTTTCCCTTTATTTAGCATTTAAATATAGATTTGAGAACTCCAGTGATTTAATATCAGTGGAGTCTCATAAATATAATTTGTCTAACAATACAATGATTAGAATATTGTAAAATAGTACTTAATGTTATTCATGTTATTAAAAGAATAAACAAATAAGGAGTTTCTGATATCCAAAAATATAAAACAAAGGAAATTCAAAGTTACATGTGGAAACAGAATGAATAAAATAAAACAATTATAGATTTTCCTTTCCAGGACTGGTGTCCCTTGGGAGCTCAGTACTTAAACCACTGATATCTGCAGTCTTTGTAAATGATATGGCTGCTTCCTATGTTTTAGTAAAATTAATTCAACACAATGGTGATTCTTTTCTTTTTCAGTCCTCTAATATTTTTGAATGCTGAAATATGGATACTGCAATCTGCGCTTCAACTTTATATATTCAAGATGAAAACAATGCTCTTCACTGCCAATAACAATGTTGTTGATTCTTCACTATGCTGTCTATATTTGGTTGACAAAACACGAAATTAAATTGTCTCATCTACCAAACTACTGAACCTGTTGTTTGACCATGAACTTAAATCTGACTATACATAAAAAAATATAGTACTTACAACCTATTAGAAACTCGGACAGCTAGGGCTGAAACAACTAGTCTGACTGTGTTAAGAGTGTCACTGCTGAGTTTTATCTACTCTGCCTAATATCCTAACAAATATATATTTCATATAAGTATCGGAACTAGAGCAGACATATAACTGAGTGTGGAAATTCAGATTTGTTCACCTAAGCAGGATATAGCCCGGACATATCAATGCATCTTGCTAAAGTCTTTGCTTCCAGGATGGTTGTTCCCTTTTCCCAGTGCTAGCTATGCCTCTGTTGTGGCTTAAACTTCTCCTACGTAAAATGTTCTCTCTCAAGGACTGCTCATTCCATGTACAGCCCAGATAAATCTCCACCCTTCAGTCGCTGTAACACTGCACTTTCTCCTGATTTTCCTTTGATTAGAAATGTACACAACCAAATGCTACTGGACAATGTTGTACAAAGGTATGCAACAAGCAATGTTTAGGGTTTGACATCATCAGAAGGTGAGGCTGACTGACGTGGAATCAGTAGGTAACTGG
>NC_056727.1:564141388-564168888 GCF_019279795.1 Protopterus annectens
CAGACAAGGCAGGAATTGCAGATGAAAGTTAAAAAACTGGAATGTCACCTTACTTTCATGAAATTCATGAGCTTAAGAGGGAGGCAGAAGAATAAATCAATCTGATGCAACATAAAGAAGTTGAAAACAGGAGGAAATTAAGCAGATTTCTCATCTGCAGGAGTCTTGTCAGAAGGCCACAAAGGGGAAAGGTGCCAATGTAAAGCTCCCTTAAAAGTCCAAGTGGGAAAAGTACAATACATTATACACATCAGGCAAACAAAGCAACCATGGTAAGGGATGAAGAGGACATTAAGAGTATTGTCTCCATCATATTCAGAAGACAAAGAGTGTTTCTTATCATGACAAGGTCATACCTGGAACTCTTGGTATCAAAGAAGTTCATATAGAGGTCCAGAAGGATATGAAACCATGCTCATAAAAAAAAAAAAAACTGCAGGGAACACAGCCTATAAATATCCAAATTAAATCTGACCTGGATGAAGGACGTGATGACAGTGGGGCCATGATGTGCTGTACCAGAAAAAGATAAGTAGATGAGTACTCACAGGAGAAATGGCAAGTCTTTTTCTTGTGTTAAAACTTAAGAGCAGTTATATAATGATGCTAAAAAGAAGCCAAAAAAGGACTGTTTCTAGACTTAATGGAATAAAATGTTATACATGTTGTTACCGTATTCAATTAACTAGAAACTGGTTCAAGTTGTTTTGTTCTTTGTAATCTAACAAATGTAATAGTGTTAGTAAGGAACTTCACCCCCTGCTTTGTACTGTTGTAAATTCTGTGCAAATCAGTTACCCTGTGATATTTGTATGCACTTAAATATGTAAAAATGATAGTGTGCTTAAAAAGATAAAAATAATGAAAAAATAATCAGCACAGTATATCAAAGGCTGCACAGGTTCTGCACAATTTAAAAAAAGAGGAAAAAGTGGGCTAAAGTCCAACTAGTTTATGCCTTCGAAAACTGAGAGTTCCAGGGGTGCCTATCAGTTCATATCACTGAAGCCACATATTTGCCACTGTACTAATGGTGAGTGTACCCTGGCAAGACCACATAGCAGGATCTAGGAATGTGATGTTCCCAGCCACATAAATAAACACCACAAATGGTTTTTCAAACAGTAAATTAGTTACTGTGCATGAACCAGCCCTCCTGATTAATACATAACGTAGTCCCAGTCCTCTTCATCTGAATTGGGAGGCAATGTAATGTGAGTGCCTTTGGTCTAATTATGAAAAAGAATCCTGCTACAAAAAAGTTTTAACCCTGTCACCCTAGGGGTGTCATGCCCACAAAATAATGGCTAAATACAGACTAGTTTTTCAGAAGCTGAGAAAAGAGAAACAATTTACATTGTTTTAAAATCTAGTCCTCAACCCTAATTAAAAAAAAAAACACGTCCACGCTATTTTGTACAAAGGAAAGACTCACCACAGCCACTAGCCCTGTCCATATTAAAGATCCACACAATGGCCTTAATGAATCCACTACATCTTGTAATACCTTGATGTCTGGCTTGACCAGTACCTCACCTTCCAAGACCAAATTCAGACGTTCAAGTCCAAAGTAAACTACCAGCTATTCTGGGCCCCAAAAATGTCTCATTTCCTGTCACAATCTGACAGAGCAACATTAGGGAAAGGAGTCCTGCTTGCACAACTAGAATATGGCTTGCCCCTATTTGCTACTGCCTTGCAAAAAACATTGCCACCTTGTAATCTCTTTCTAACAAAATCTGACAACTCCCATTGGCATGAACATCACTGCAGCTCCTTCAAAAAGGCTAAGTAGATACCTATTGAAGTCAGAGTCAACCTCCTTCTTTGGCTTCCTACTCTTCAAGCTCCTTAGCCAAGACAGGCCAACACACACTACAACCTAAGAAAGCAATGACACAGAAAACCTCCAAAGACTGGACCCAACCCAGTTTGGCTTTGTGAAGAGCAGGCCATGCTTACTGAACCTGGTGGATTTCTTTGAAAAAGTCACTAACGCCATGGATGAAGGTAAAACAGTACATACCACGTATCTCGACCTGGCCAAAACATTTGGCACAATTCCCCACTCAGGTATTATAAATAAACTCATAAAACTGGGCATAAGTCTATGTGTCACTAGATGGAGGGCAATTGGCTCACAGACAGGACTAATGTGGTTAAAGTGGGCAAATCCAGATCCAGCAAGAGGTCAGTTACTAGTGGTGTGCTACGGGCTCAGTACTGAGACCACTCCTGTTCGGAATATGCTTATCTGAAGTCAAGGCAAATCTGGAAGGCTTTTGGATGACAAAGTTTGCTGATGACTGCAAGCTAGGGGCAATCACTGAATCCCCCAACAATGTACAGTAGAGATCCTTCAGGAGGGTCTATATCAGACAAATGATTGGTGCCAGAACCATGGCCTAAAAGGAAATGCAAAAAAATCCACTATCATACCCTTTGGGAAGTCAAATATCCCTGCAAATTACAACATCAATAGCAAGCCCCTTAGAGTGGACAGGTAGATAGTAGCCTGAACTTTGACTGCAATGTGTCCACAGTGGTGAGGAAATCCTTTTATGTGGCACAACTTGAAATTAAAGGTATGGCATCCATTTGCAAGGAAATTATAGTCCCTTTGTACTCAGCCCTCATAAGACCAATAATCGAGTACAGTGTGCCATTTGACATGTACTTGATTAGGTACTTACAACAGCTGGAGTGACCTCAGAGGTTCCTCACAAAGAAAATACAGGATATAAACAACATGTCCTATGCGGACAGACTAAAAGCCCTATCCTTTTACTCTGTCTTTTACCAACTATTAAGGGCTGACCTATGCCTGACCTACAAGGCACCCACAAATCCAGCCCTGATGGACCTGCTACATATCCACAAGTCAGACAGCATGAGGGTCACACAATCTAGGGATCTAAACTTAGTCAGTGACTCAACAAAATGTGCTGGAGAGACAGATATTTGTCTCAGAGATCGCCCCTTCTTTGGAAACAGGGTTCCTATTCACATTAAGCAGAGCCCTTCCCTGGGCCTCTTCAAATTTAATTTGGATCAATGGATGGGGAATCACAAATTTACATCTGGGGTAGTGCCTATGTCCCTTATGGACAGGGCAATCTGTAAGATACTCAATGCCAGACACATATGTTGCCTACTGGACAGCATGCGACATGACTAATCAGATCCCCTACACAGGTTATTCAATATCAGCCTGCAAACAAGCTTAGTGCCAGACGAATAAAAGATAGCAGCAATCATTCCCTTGCACAAAGGAAGAGGGTGAATAGATATGGTAATTATAGACGCATAAGCCAGACTAGCCTCATCTGTAAGGTTATGGAAAGGATCTTTATTGAATTAATAAATGAGATAATATGTAATCTAAAAGTCTCAATCCAGTCCAGTTCAGATTCATCAAGAGCAGAGGCTACCTACTTGACCCGGCCAACTTTTTTGAGAAGGTTACTGTAGTAATGGATAAGGGCAAAGCAGTGTATCAGTATATACTATATATATATATATATATATATATATATATATATATATATATATATATGTGTGTGTGTGTGTGTGTGTGTGTGTGTGTGTGTGTGTGTGTGTGTGTGTGTGTGTGTGTACCTTGCAAAGGCATTAAACACCATACCACACTTGGGTATTATAGATAAACTCTCCCAGCTAAATGTAAATCCCTATGTAACTCAATGGATAACAAACTGGCTCACAAACAGAACACAGGAAAATAGGGTGGGTAGTTGCATTGCCTCCAAAAGGCAGGTCACTAGTTGTATACCTTATGGTCCAGTCCTTGGGCCACTCTTCTTTGGCATTTGCTTCACAGAGGTTAAAGCAAATGTTAAGGGTTTATGACTGCCAAAGGTTGCAGAGAACTGTAATCTTGATGTAATCATAAATGCCCAGTGGACACCAAAATCCTCTAAGAGGGCCTCCCCCAAGTAATTATCTGGTAGCAAAACCATGGAATAAAACTAAATGCCAAGACATGTATAACTACATCCTTTTGTTAAGCATGATTTCTCTTGTAATTACCATATTGACAACACACCCCTGAAAGCTGATTCCATAGACAAGGATTGGGGAACATGTGTCGACAAAGAACTGTTCTTTCGTTACCACATATCCAATGTTGTACAGAAATCCCTTTTCATCACAAAGCTTATTATTTAAGGTAAGATGTCCAAGTCCAGGAATGTAATCATTCCACTGTGCACAGCTATTCTTAGGCCAATCACTGAATATCACTGCCCTTTTCAGTATGTACCTGTCCAAACACTTGTCACAACTGGGGCATCTGCATTGCTTTCTCACTACAAAATATCAAGGCTCAAAATCACCAAAGCTATGCAGACCATCTCAAATCCTTGCCTTTCTTCTGGGTATCATACAGGCTACTAAGAGGCAACCTGTATATCATGTATAGAGCCTCAACAGACCCTATCCTGTGAGATTTATTACACATTTGAAAGTCCAATTATAGCATGAACACCTACTGAGGAGATCTCAGACAGTTTTATAAGTAGAACATGGAGGGATAAGTAATACCACGGGAAATACTTCTATGAAACCACCATCCACTCCTCTTAAAGTAAAGCACTTCTCTTACTCTGTTCAAATGTAACTTGGACAAATGGATGAGAAACTGCAAAATTCAACCCCAGTTTATCACCCACATCTCTCATAGTTAGGGGCAAAAAGTGACCCCACATATCCTTGTTCTGCTTACATATGGGTTATTTGTGCACAAAATATAAGGGTTAAAAAATACCATGGGAATATAAGTCTGAGCGTCATAAGATCCTCACATACCAATAGCCTGGGATGTACCTCATAACCTATGAACCTGTGAACCTATGCTATTGGTTTGGTGTGGTTTAGTTAGTAAATCAATCCACAAACTTAACATGTGGTTTATTAATATTTAGTAGAGAATTGATGTAAGGATCTTATTTATGGTAGATTTATTCCACAGTCATTGCAGAATATCTTGTATCATTGCTGTGGATTTATAGGTATTTAGTATTATTTTGTTTATATTAACTGATTGCATACCTGTTTGAAACTGATAAGGAGGGAGCCCTGTAATGTTTTGGCTGTGTTACTTGCATTCAGATCATTGAGTAAAATGCTCCTTTTGGTATATACATAACCAGGCACATCCAACAACTGGAATTCCCACAGAGGTTCCTCTCTAAAAGAATACAGGGCATAAGTAACATGCCCTCTGCAGAAGACTTTAAGGTCTTATTCCTGTATTCTGTCTCCTAAAGTCTATTGAGAGGAGATCTATTCTTGGCATACAAGGCATTCTCAGACCCCACCCTGATGGACCTCTTGCATATCTGCAAAACAAATAGCTCCAGAATTACCCACTCTAAAGACTTAAACCTTGCCTGTGATATACATATGACCTGCTGGAGAAACAGGTATGTATCTCAGAGATTACCCATTCTCAGGAACAGGCTCCCCAGTCATGTCAAGCAAAGTTCCTCCGTAATGCAGTTCAAGTCTAAATTGGACAATTAGATTGGGAGCAAGAAATTCATTCCGGGTTTAGTACCTATGTCTCTAATAGATATAGGTAGCCAATAAATGTTTCATCTCTCTGGCCCCTGCTTATAAATGTTTCATCTCCTAAGCCCCTGCTCAGAAGTTGTCAGAGATTTGGGATACATAACTAGGCTTAAAATTGCCCTTATGGTTGTTAGCCTAGTCAAAACTTATGAACTTATGAATCTATTACCTCTAGTAAATATTTAGATCTCAGCTACCTTTCCTCATTAAAGCACAATAATGTTATTATAGCAATTGCTTTAATATAGACAGTGACTCGATTAGTTTAAAATGTCATTATGCTAGCTTGTTGCAATAGTAACATATTTACAAAACCAGAAGATAATGGCCTCGATTCCAAAAAACTTGCTCTCAGTGTAAGTGACCACCTACACTGAGAACAGGTTAAGAGCAAGTGTTTTGGAATCTGGTCCCTATAGTAAGCCTGTTTATAGATAGGCCTTACACTGAGAACAGGTCTTTCAGAATCAGGGCAGACTTAAAATGAGAGCAACTCTTTAGGAATTTGCCCATTATCTCAGATTTTAAAACTCTCTGCCAAAGAACCTGTATCTTCTTCTTTCGGCTGTTTCCATCAGGGGTCGCCACAGCAGATCAACTGGGGATGCACAAGCCAGTGCATTTCTTTGTGCCCGGATAAATGGGGAGGGTTGCATCATGAAGGGCATCCGGCGTAAAATTTTGCCAAATCATACATGCAGACAAAAGTACCAAAGAACCTGTATATTGACTGATAATACAGAATATTTTCTAACCAGTTTTACTCTGAATAGGTTGCCATAAAACCTAATTACTAAAATTAACTCAAAAATATCTTAAAGAAGTTCAGTATGCAATATCAGGTCTTTAGTTGGACAAAGCTCCAGGACCAGATAATTGCCATGCTTTTCTCTACATCTCTTCAAGAAGTTTAAATGCGAACCATCTCCATAGAAAAAACAGATGACATCAGCAATAGATATATAAATCACTCAAAACAATGTTTATCCTTAAATGTTATCCAGATACTCTTCTTCACAAAATTTCCATCCCATTTCACTAATAAATCTACATATAAAATTGCATTGTAGATAAATGACTCTGTTTAGTAACTTATCAGGCCTTATCTTTGTTACATAATGGCTTTAAGACATTTAGACAAATTAGGGATAATAATAATAATAATAATAATAATAATAATAATAATAATAATAATAATAATAATAATAATAATGCAATACAGTTATTTCCCATTAAATGAACCATATGTATGTGTGTATATAAATATATATATATATATAAATTAAATTTATAATCTCGAAATACTGAAATCTCGAATTTCAGTATACCGAGACTATAAAGCCGAATATTCACAATATTGAAATGCCAAAAGTGCGAAATTCAAAATCACATCTTTTAAATACACCCTCCACCACACAAACATACATACACCTTCCTCTCCACACTACAACAAACCAAAAAAACACACACAAATACAACAATACAAATACACACACCTACCCTACATATAAGCAGGGGGGCACCACCCATATACTAACTCTGAGGCCGCACTAAAAAGACAAAGCCACTAAATCCACCACTACATACTCTATATTCCCCTTGCACAAACACACATCACATATGTACAAACACCACCACTCTCAACACTTACACACTCATACTCTTACCTACCTACCCTAACCTACACCTAAAACTTCCCAACGCACTCACATAAACTCAGTCCCCTACCCAAAACCCATAAAAAAATAGCACTTACCTGAATCTCCAGAAATATCCACACAATGGCAGGCAAACCATATCCCACAGTACACTGCACCTTACCAACACAGCAAAACCCACATATCGCACCACCACAACCGCGCAGTCGACATTTCGAATTCGATCAAGTGCAGTTTCGCTCAACTGCACTTTTGGTGCTTTCATCTTCAGATACTGAAATTCGACATTTCAGTATTTCGAGATAGTAAAGTTCTTATAGATATATATATATATATATATATATATATATATATATGTATATCTATCTATATATATATATATATATATATATATATATATATATATATATGTATATATGTATATCTATCTATCTATCTATATATATATATATATATATATATATATATATATATATATATATATATATATATATATATATATATATATACATATACTTCAAAACTAGCTACTAAGACATACTAGGACTTACATAAAAATGAAAATCTCTTCACAAATACACAAACTTAGAAACTTACTAACAACTTTAGTTAGTCGACTAAAAATGCAATAGAAACAGTAATTTGGTTTTCAATTAGTATTTATATAAATAATAATGGCAAAGAAGCCTTATGCTTTGGAGATTACATGTATGTTCTAGATAGTATTTACATCAACATTTGAGCACTTTCATTCGTTTCATGGTTACAGGTCGAACTTTTTCAGAAATGTGACTCAAGTCGTGACTCAAGTTGTAAGAATGCAGAGTTTTTTAGAAAAATAGGTCGGTGTGTGAAGCTAGGGATTGCTTGCATCACTTCCTCCATTTTGGTGTGCACCTTATATTAAGGTTCCCATTGAGACCTTTCAATTTGCCACCACCGTTCCATTACCTCTACTGGTAGATGAATTTCTAGTATAGACATACCACTATTAGAGATGATGCAGCAAGGAAAAATCACAGAACAGGAATTTAACTTCCTAATAGCATACAACCCTAGCTTAGGGAAGTTATTTGGGTTACCCAAGACCCCATGAGACCCTTCCTCCCTTCAGACATATAGTGTTTTCTAGAAGAACAAAAACAGAAAACATTTGTCAGTTCATAGATTTCCAAGTGAATTCAATAGAACAGAACTCTGAGTTCTATCTAAGGGATTCTTGGGAATTCCTCAACCAACTACACCAGTACCAATTCTCCAACAGAGATCAGAACCTGGTCACCCTGGATGTAGTGGTATTATACACTAACATCCCTCTAAAGGAAGGCATCGCCCTCACAGCTAATTACCTCAGAAAATGCACTACCCTAAGTAGAAAGAAAATCAGCAACATATGTTAGTTGTTCAGTATTGTACTACACAATAATTTTTTTTACTTTCAATGTGGAAATATTCCACCATCAAAAAAGAGTAGCTATGGGTGCCAAAATGGCCCCAGCTTATGCGAATCTGGTGCTCTCCAGCTGTGAGAGTAATATATTTAAACACCTAATAGGTGTTGAGAAAGAATGTCTATATGAGAGATATACAGATGGTATCTTTTTTTCTGTGGCAATGCACAGAAACTGAACTCAAAGATTTCATAAGGACCATGAAAGAAAGCATGCCTTTCTTGGATTTTACATTGGCAATGGGCGTGAGGTGCAGTTACTGGACATCTCCCTAAACCTAGACCCCCCCTCCAGGAAGTTCACTTCCAACATTTATAGGTAAATGTCATTCAGGAACAACTACTTGGACTAGAACAGCTAGCATCCTCCCTTCATGAAAAGGAATATTGTCAGGGGCCAGTACATTAGACTTAGCAGACTAGTCAGCAAGTAGGAGTCCTTACTCAAAGAAAGCCAGGTATTAAAACAGATTTTTCTAGAAAGGCACTAACCTCACACCTACTGGAGACAGTGGATAAAGAAATCCACTACCACAGACACTCCAGATTTCCTCCCATTCTGAAAGCAGGGTTCACTGCAAAACCCAAACAAGTGAAGGAACTCACCCCTAGATTCCACCTTCCTATCTCAAGACATACTAAGACTCTTAGAGGGATCAAAGAGAAAAAATGGGCTCTCACTACAGACAACCAATAAGTGGGGTGACTGCTAGGAGATACCCCTGAGTTTTGCTAACAAAAGACCAATTCCCTGAAAACTTTGTTAGAGAAAAGAGACAATGCTATCATTCTCCATGCCCACCAACCCAGAGTCATGAAGAAATGTGGTAGCAGCTGCTGCTGCAGCCCCTCCATCCTTGACTGCGCTGAATACAGGCTATTTATCAGAACCATCACTATTTCTGTAAATAGCTCCTACAGCTGCTACTCCATGAATCAGGTTTAGTGAGCACTCTGTTCCTCCTGCGACTCCTTCAGTATAGGCAAAACCATCAGAAAACTCAGTGACAGAATAAAGGAACATAGACAGGCCATAAGAAACAGAGTGGAGAATAATGCCCTAGCTAGGCACATTTTTACCTGCACAAACAACCCTCAGTTCAAACTCTTACAATTGGAAAGCCTGGGCAGGTTTTTTGGGGGGACTACAATACCTTGCTAGAGGTAAGGAAACTGTAGTGGCATATTAAGCTTAAAGCAGACATGCCCCCAGGTCTCAATGAGAACCTTAATACGAGGTGTGCACTAAAATGAAGGAAGTGATGCAAGCAATTCCTAGATTTACATGGGACCTATATATAAGATGCACACTAAAAGGAAGGAGATGATACAAGCAATCCCAAGGTTCACACACCTGCCTATTGTTCTAATAAACTCAGTAGTCTAACAACTTGAGTCACAGTTTTGAAGAAGTTCGACCTGTAACCATGAATTGAATGAACGCACTCAAATGTTGATGTAATATTTATTAATATTATCTTGAATGTACATGTAATCTACTAAGCATAAGGCTTCTTTGCCATTATTATATAAACATTAATTGAAAACCAAATTACTGTTCTGTTGCATTTTTAGTCAACTAATTGAAGTAGTTAGCAAGTTTCTAAGTTCGTCCATTTGTGAATAGAGGTTTATATATATATATATATATATATATATATATATATATATATATATATATAGACAGATAGATAGATAGATATAGATAGATATATAGATACTTACACACACACACACACACACACACACACACACACACACACACACACACACACACACTCACACATATATATATATCTATATATATCTCAAGCTCAATCCCAAGAAATGTATAGTTATCCCCTTTAGGAAAAAACACATACCCATGAATTACCACATAGGTGGCTGTACACTAAACCCCGAAAGTGTGATAAGAGACTTAGGGACACAAGTGGACAGTGGTCTCACCTTCGATATCCACATCGCCACAACAGTCAGGAAATCCTTCTATGTGGTACACCTCAACCCTAAGGACTTTTCATCCAGAAGAAAGGAGGTCATTGTCCCAGTGTACTCATCCCTCATTAGACCCATTATAGACTACAATGCCCCATTTGGTATGTACCTCTCAAGACATCTGCAACAACTGGAAAGGCCACAGAAATACCTCACTAAAAGAATCACAGGCCTAAAGCAGATGCCCTATGCTGACCGTCTAAAAAACTCCAGCTATACTCTGTCACATATCGTCTACTCAGAGGCGATCTCTACTTAACATACAAGGCCATGTCAAACCCACAGCTGTTGGACATGCTGCACTTAAAGAAATCCCAATCCCTCAGAGCCACATGCTCCAGGGATCTAAACCTTGTCATCACAATGAACAAAACATGCTGGAGGGATAGGTTCCTGACCCAGAGACTCCTCAGACTCTGGAATAGACTGCCCGTACATGTCAAGCTGAGCGCAACTTTGGCCCTCTTCAAAAGGAACCTTGACGATTGGATGGGAGATAGGAAATTCACCCCGGGAATCACATCAGGAGTCCAGGGAAGTAAATATTGTGGGAAGAAATAGCCAGGGAATTCTTATGGCTAGGCTTGTATAGGCCTTAGGGCTGATAACCTAGTAACAACCTATGAACCTGTAAAAAAAAAAGAATTGAAATTGTGACAAATGCAAATTATCTGTTTTTTCCCCCTCTGGCTAAGTTTATTTTATCTTTAAGCCTCTGTCTCTTAAATACAGTCAATGTGTGAGCTGTGAGCATGTCTGCAAGTGTGCCCACTCCCCAGCAAACACACAAATGTGCATACAAACACCTGCTACCTAACATGCAAAGCTCCACTCCAAGATTTAGTGTAGTTACCCTGCAATTATGGTTGATAGTGTGGATAAACTGACTGACTTTTTCAGTGCAATCTGTTACCAGGTGTCTTCATTTCACTGTTATGGGATAGTGTATCAACACAGACCGTCCTTTCCTATTTTGTTTGTTTTTATTGGTTTTATTTTCAGTTGTATGCTTAATAAATCTACCAGTATTCCTGCTAAATATGAGTGCAGTCCCATTCCTAATATTGCACACATTTCTATTACTACACCCAAGGGTGTAATTCAAGGATACCATTAGGAAATACATCAAAATTAGCACTACAGCAGATAAACAACCAGACCACTCACTCAGACAGAAGAAAGTCAGACAGAAAAGCTCTCTGGTGCCATAATTGGGCATATATTTACATTTCAGTCATCACTGGCTCCTCTGTTTTAAACTTCATACTCATCTGCATATCATAGTTGTTTCTTCATGAAAGGTTTGGACATCGTGAACCTTGTGACCCATTTTATTACTGCTATGTTACTATAATGAAGCAGCAGAACTTAGAATATGGTCTTGATTTGCTGGAAACAGAAACCTTGAGCTGCAAACATTTCATGTGTAAAATGCTTCAACACCCCAACTAATATATTGTACAACGGGTCTATATTAGAACACCGAACTTTCAAAATTTTGAGTGTTTTGATATTGACCCGTTTTCAGCAAAAGCTGAAAATATCAAAGAAAAAGAAAACCAAATTTTTTGCTAGGGAAATAATTCGGTTGTCCATTTCTGTTGCTTCAGTATTTTCAGTGCTGTGGTGGAAAGTTACGGGTCGGGTTCAGGTAAGTGTGTGATTGTGTGTGTGGACATGAGGGTTAGGGCGGTTTGGTGAGTTAGTGTTAGGGCACAGGTAACAGTGCAATTGTGTGGATGTGAGGGTTAAGGTGGGGTAGGTGAGTTAGGGTTAGGCCCCAGGTGAGGTGACTGTGCGATAGTGATGGACCTTAGGGTTTGGGTTAGGGTTAAGGTAAGTGGATAGTTAGTGGTGTATGTATAGTTTAGTGTAGTGTTAGGTGTAAGAGTTTAGGTGTATGTGTATGTGGATTGCTGTTTGTTTGGTGTGCTTGTGTTGTGTGTATGTGTTTTGGAACAGCAATTTTTTTCCCTAGAAAAAAAATTTGCTGTTCTGTATGTTCGATGTTTTAAATTTTTGACTACTAGGGTTCAATATTAGAACACTCGAAATTATGAAAGTTCGGTGTTCCAATATAGACCCAGTACAACTACAAGGATGATAAATTACTTGGTGACTTCCATAACCTACTATTCAGAAAGTACTTTGCTGTGTACTACTTCTGCCTAGCTGAAGTATTGCATGGATATGGAGTAGTTAATCAGCCTAGTTTGTCATTCTAAATATTGTTTTTCTTTATCATCTGATTTCTAGAGTCATATCCAAAATAGCTGCAAACTGCTAACAAATCATAATAAAAGTTCTAGGATGCAGGAATATTGTCTCTGTTTTAGTGGTTGTTTTTGCATTGCAGATGTTGCATAAACAATTTAAACACGCTAATATAGTTTGCATAAATGAGAAAAAATGTGGCTTAATGCTGACAACAACTGACTGCTGTTTAAAACTGAAAGTGCAAACATTTTGGGTGTGTCCATTCAGACAAGTCCAAGTCTTAACCTCCATCTTCCATGCTTATAATTATGTGCAAACATATACTTCAGCTGTCCAAGAGCTTTGTTATTTTAGCAAACAAGGTCTGGCACAAAACAGGTGACTGGCTTCACTTTTGTTTAACTCATTAAGTCATTTTAATACTTTGTAATGTATGTGCCATGTAAGACTTTCAGAGCGTCTCCTCTTTTCGGGTAACTATATGTCACAACATATAGAAGTGCACTATAGTGTAACATGAAAACATGCCTGAATTCATGCAAAGTATGCATAGCATATTGTGCTGGCAGTTGTCAGGCCAGCAGTTCTGCCATAAAAGCATTTCTGGTTAGAAAATTATAAGGTGCATTTTTTAAATATAAAGTTAGAAAAGAACTTTGGTGACCTGTTTTCGATTTAATATGCTTATAATTTAATCCTATAAACAGGTTAACCTTGAATGGACTTAAAATCATTTTATTTTGTTTTTCTCTCTGAATAGTATTGGCAGATGCAGAGCTTTGATGTTGTTTGTTTCACAGAGTATACATGTTTTATATGTTTTGTCTGTAAGCTTAAAGTGCTGTTTTTACTGATTTACCATCTGTGACAGAACATAGGCTTCAAGAGCATATCATTCAATTCTGTTTCAAAAAAGCCTGGATTAAAACACAAGCTGTGCAAAGTGGACATTCTAATCAAATGATAATACATATTTTTGTTCCAATGAAATGTTGGGTTTGTCTGCAGCTCTAACACATCCTATAGCTCAACAAATATCAAGACATTTGATGTTCACTTTGTCTGGGTAAGTAGTTTGCATATGAAGGTAAGAGACCCCCCCCCCCCACACTAAAAGTTTCCCATTTCTGCTGGTGGGAAAATGCTGACATCATGTGACTATTTCATAGGTTTTTATCAGCAGGGAAGAAAATACCTGTGCTTTACCTTTTCTTCAGGTATAACATTATAAAAAAAGCTTTAGACTTACTAACCTGCTTAGCTTCTGGTTAAAGCTACTACCAGCTGGACACATTCTGCAAGCATATATTGGCTATCCTCAGAGGTTCAAAGTTTAAGCAGGTCTCAGTTTTTTCAAGTCTTCAAAGTTATACCTGCAATTGCATAACATTTGCAGGTCATCTTATTACTAATATTTTAGTTATACTAATGTGTGCTTCATTAATCATACTTCCTAACAGCGTAGCATCATACTAAAAGAATTCTGCTCTTCATCGGGAATTAATCAATTAAGATGTACAGTTATTTGCTTACAACTATGTTTCTCTATTTAAACTAACTGGTACCTACCTAAGATTATAAAACCTAGAAAAATGTTCAAAAGATGTTTTAAATGGAAAAGGCTTCATGCTTCAATGAACAGCATTTGAGTATTTTATCCTGATCGTGGCTAGACCAAAAAAAGGCTACATTTCAGTATAAGTGGTGGAAAAGTCTATTATTATTCATCCCTCTAGGTTTGAAGTTATACAGGACTGGGAAAAGCCAAAAACATATGCAAGTACTTTGAATGAAAGGCTGTGCAGAAAATCTAATCAGAACACTGTAATAGCTCTACAATGCACAATAAATCTGTAGTACACAGAGCACTACAATTATACTGTGAAATCATGAAAAAGACAAGCTTGTTAATCATCTTATTTCAGAAAGGTTCTTAACAAGTTTTCATTAAGCACACCTAAGTGATGTTAAGCTGTATTATTGCTCTAGACCAGGGCTGGCCACTACAGAATAGTGGTAAGAACCTATAACAGCTTTAAAAACTATTAGATGTTTTACAATGTCACATATTTTGCAGAACAAGGTATCTAACAGTTTTTTAAAGCTGTTCATTCCTCAGAGATAATTTGCTTCTACCCAATATCTGTCTAGCAGTGCTAAGTGTTTTATAGCTTTAAACAGTTAAACACGTTGTGTTCCTACATTTTGTTCCTCTAACTGGCAGTACATGCAGCAGATAAAGCTGCACTGACTACAAAGAATTATTATGGGGTCCTTCTGATCAGTGCTCATTTGTTAAGTGCACTAGACATGGATGTAAAGATTCATCTCTGAAGCTTTCCTACCTTCTTAAGGTGAAGTTCATGCCATCCATGTCTCGAACATGCAACAATTTGGTTATGATCAGAGACCAAATCATAACCCATTGTATTCCAGCAAGCATAACAAGAACTAACCAGATGCATTTTTCAGAGAACTAAACCAAAATAACTATTAAACTGGATCCTAGAGAGAAACGTTTTGTGTTTTTATGCATATCTGAAAGGTGGCAGCAATCAACTGAGTCTATTCAGCTACTTTGTGTTTACTGGAATCTCTTTGATTCAGCGAGCAAATATACCAACTAAGAGAGTAAATAGCATAGCAACCCTAAAGACAGCCAGCAAGGCAAATTCTGTGACCTAGCTTGTAATCAAAAGGGCAACATTCTTATCAAAATGGATTCCAAGTCATGAAATGGTTCTCACAGAAACAAGAATGTATGTCAGCAATGATAATGCCTTTCATACCTAGAAAAATAAAAGAAAAACATATATTGCATTTATGAAAATATGCAGATTGTTTAACCAAATCTATGAATGAGAGAGAGGAAATGAGATCTAGTCCAGATTTAATAAACAGAGGTAGTGTAAGCTTTTACTTACAAAGATGGCAAAGATCCAGAGATCCAGAGATTTTTTGGAGTAGAGGCTGAAAACATTTAATTAATTATAACAATCTCTATTTAATTACAGGACATGCATAATACTGGGGTCTCCCTTGATGATTATATATTTTGATGCAGAAAAGGAATTCAAAAGACCCGATAGAGGGATTCTTAAAATGTTAGTGATCTTTGTACAGTTATGAATGAATACGCATAGAATTTCAACAGTCAGTGTACAGATTGCTGCAGGGCTGTCAGCACATTTTGTATTAATTAGGGGAACTTGCTGAGTATGCCTACTTTGGCCCCTACTGTTTGCATTAGGATAGAGCCCTTAGTAAGATAATTTAGTAAGATAACAGGATGGTATTTAATACCAGAATACATCACTATTTGTCAATGACCATTTAATATATCCACAGAACAAGAAACTGATCTTTAAACAACATCTAATGTACTGAACAGGCATGGGAAACTATCTGGTCATAAAGTTATCAAGCAAAAACATCACTGACTGGTAATTTCCAACATTATGTTAGACTTACTGGAGTATATGCCTACTACCTATGCAAGTATGGTTTTATTTTAAACATTTGGGAATTGGAATTGCTCTAGCCTGGCTGGAATTAAGTGAGATCACCCATCAGGAGATGGTAAGGAAATCTATTTACTTGAAGCTTAAGGTGATGGCCTGGCATTTTAAATGGCAAACCTCATGCCAAAAAAATGTTGCCGTATAAACTGACTGTCAGCAGAAAAAAATATTTGGAAGACACAGCCTTGAGGAATTATCCATAGTTTTTTAGTGTGTGTGTGTGTGTAAGGGGGATGATACATATCTCTGGTGTTATGTACTTGTGAGCCATTGTCTTGGAACTGAGCATAGGTGCATATGTTAGTCTGTAATATAGTCCACATGCATCCTCTCAACTACCCATAATTTTGCAGGAACATCACAAATATTGCCTCATATATTTGACCTGTACCTTGTAAAATTTTGATTTTCTGATAAATCACTGAGAATTATAGTCAGTCAATAATGCCAGACATTAGTTTCCTGCATCTTATTATTCATAAAATGCATGTTGATGAAAAGCATGTTGCTTTATTAACGTTTTAAGTGAATTTGTGTAATATGTAAAATTATCCCTGATTTTGACTCTCGTATCCTCCATTACTTTTTGGCTTTGTCCATTTTTCTTGACTTAAGAAGATGACAAGCGTGCCTGCACATAATATATTATGCTGTAGATGTACATTGCAGGTGAAGAAAGACAGCTCACTATCAGAACTGCCTATCTATATATTATTTCGAATGGCCTAGACATAAGTGCTATGAAACGATAAAATGGGGACAACTGTCACTGGCCATTTAAGTGCATTCACAACAAACAGCATACAGTGGGACCACACTGCCACATGTTACTGCATAGGTGTCCACAGCCCATACAATCAGTGATACCCATCCCTTACCTTATATTTCTGTAAACCTCTGTGTGGCAGCCACCCCAGTTGTAGACATGCTCATTTCCATCCTTAGCAGTAGGCCTAGATATCATTTGGGCACTCCAGTGACCATATCATATCTGTGGCCTATATTATGTTCCTATCCCTGTGCATACCTGCAGTGTTGTGCACTGATACTAATTAGTAGCCTGCTATCCCCACTAGTCTCCAACATATGGCTATAGGCTCTGGTTCTGTAGGTGTCCTCTTGTGCTTCACAGCATTTGGACATCAGAAGTTAAACAACATCAGCTGATATGATATTTTACCACAGGTACTCAGGACTCAGACAGTCTTCCTGTTAGGGTGAATGTATGCTCATCAGCTTCTGTGGGACCACATCTGGGAGACAGTGGACCTCTACATCAATGCTGTTGCTGGGCAGAACTTCACAACACAGCAGCCTTGAAGGCATGCCACTGACATGATCTCGTAAGTCTGCAAGAAGACATGCAGCATGGCCACAGAGAAGTCATATATACCTGAGGGGACACCATTCACTATAAGGCTAACTGGCAAGGAAGAGTTCCTAGTGAACCTGCAATCAGACAGTATAGGTACAGGTATCATACTTGGAGGAATGGTCACAGGTAGCAGGAGTGAACAACTCTCATGTCTTCCAGCAAGAGAGGCACTAGGTTTGTAATCGCATTTGTATATCTATATGTAATGTGTTGGCAGGACTCACATACAACTATATATGTTTCCCTTAGGTACATGAGGTGTGCAAGCACATAGGAAAAGCAGTGGTGATATGTGCCTGTTCTGTATTTGCATTGCCTGTGCTGCTGTTTGCATGCATAGCACAGGGTCTCCCATGTAGTATGGGTATTTATTGGCAATAGGTTCTGTCCTGTAATGTATATTCACAGGTGTCTCCATTGCAATGATGGTACCTATACTGGCTAGGTCAGGTGAACAGATTGATGACAGCACTTATCCAGGGTCTGTAGATGAAGCAGAGACACAGGAATGATTCACATTTAGATGACATAAAGGTGCTTCCTCTGTTTGTCCTGGTTGGTTCTCCACACATTTTTTAGGGTGATGTCACAGCCTTACCCACAAATGAGCTACAGTTCAGACAATCAAAGTGCTCACCATCAGCACTAGGTAAACACATCTGTGACTGAGAGCTGCCAGACTGGTCCCCTGTGGGAGCAGAAGCAGAGGAGCATACTGCATCTAACATACATATACTGATGATATGGCAGCCTATCAGGGTTCCTGATAACCTCCCATATCAAAGAAGGCCTCTGATATGCAGGCAGCGTTAGGGCTCAATTAAGAGATGTGAAAGGCACCATCTTCTGCTACTGATTCTGAAATGCAGCTCATTTGTGTGGCGTATGGTTTCTATGAGGATGTCAACTTCTTCTTCTTCTTCTTCTTTTGGCTTTTCTCGCTTAGGGGTTGCCACAGCGGATCACCTGTCCGCTCATGATTGGCAGTGGAATTTTACAGTGTCGAGTTGCCAGCCCAGCACCCAACCTTCCACAGAAGGCACACACATGCACGCACTCACACCTAGGGCCAATTTAGAGTGTCCAATCCACCTACAGCATGTCTTTGGGATGTGGGAGGAAACCGGAGCACCCGGAGGAAACCCATGCGGCCACAGGGAGGACATGCAGACTCCACACAGAAGGCACCCCGCCGAGGATCGAACCAGAGAACCTCTTGCTGTGAGGTGGCAATGCTAACCACTGCACCACCATGGCTGCCCTATGAGGATGTCAACTATCACTGCTAATGAACTGGTGAGACCAGAGTGTCCACAGGTGATGCCACACTAAGACTCATGTAGATACAGATAGACACATGACTTCTATATTCAACTCTGTTCAGGTGATAGGGAGTAACACCTTCACTGCCCTTTCCAACAGTGTTGGCCTTGGTCAGGGGTGGGTACATAGCTGTCATGGTCACATCAGGAGGATCTTGCAAGGTACATACTCAGTTCTCATGATGATAAAGATATATTACTTCACACCACATCACATTGCAAATAGCAATGGCTGCCAGGCTCCTGAGACAGGACCACTCCTGAGCAGACTCTGTGCTACTCTCATTCCTCAGAAGCACTGTCACTGGGTGCCCATAGTACTGCCATTACAAGCCAGCACAGTGACCCCATATTACATTCACATAGTGCAACAACCACTCATTCACAGTCTGACAGCTCACTTCTCTCTTTCATTGGAGGACATTGTATATGACACCAACTAGCCCTTGCTACATGACACTCCCATCTCTGCTTCTAGTGACATGCCTTACATTCTAGGTTATAATATCATACACGTGTTGCTGTGTCCCTTGTATCCTATTAAATGATAACAGCTATCATCTACTACACCATCCCTCCCTCTTGTGTGGTGTATCTGGAGAATGTTGATGCACAGTGGGACTCTGCCTTGCACTTCTCAGTACTGCCATTAACTATCATTGTATATATCATGTTTGTTCTGGGTGACACTTCATAGTTACTGTGTGCTTGTCATGGGCCTATGTAAGTAGACTAGATGCATCTGTTTCATTTGTGCTGCCAAGTATGTGCCTGTTATTGGCTAGTGATATGTGATGCAACTCTGCTGTGATTGACTATGTGTTATGCAGGTGTGCTGTCAATGACTATGTGTTATGCAGCTGTGCTGCCATGTATTGTAGCTGTCACTTACTATGTGTTATGCAGCTGTGCTGTTACTGAATATGTGTTATGCAGCTGTGCTGCTATGTATTGTGGCTGTCACTGACTATGTGTTACACAACTGTGCTGTCACTGAATATGTGTTATGCAGCTGTGCTGCCATGTATTGCGGTTGTTATTGACTATTTGTTATGCAGCTGTGCTGTCACTAAATATGTGTTATGCAGCTTTGCTGCCATGTACTGTTCCTGTCATTGACTATTTGTTATGCAGCTGTGCTGTCACTGAATATGTGTTATGCAGCTGTGCTGCCATGTATTGTGGCTGTTACTGACTATGTGATATGCAGCTGTGCTGCTATGTACTATGACTATCACTGACTATTTGTTATACAGATGTGCTGTCACTGAATATGTGTTATGCAACTGTGCTGCCATGTACTGTGTCTGCCACTGACTATTTGTTACGCAGCTGTGCTGTCACTGAGGATGTGTTATGCAGCTGTGCTGCCATGTATTGTGACTGTCACTGACTATGTGTTATGCAGCTGTGGTGTCACTGGAATATGTGTTATGTATCTGTGCTGCCATGTACTGTGGCTGTCATTGACTATTTGTTATGCAGCTGTGCTGTTGGTGACTATGTGTGAAGGAGCTGCTGCTCTCTGTCTCACCCTCACTTTCATTGTTGGGTAATAGTAGTGTAATGCATGTGTAAGGGTGGCTGTAGTGGATGGATGGATGGATGGATGGACTGATGATTTGCAAGCATCGTTTTAATCTTGGTTTGTAACATGCAGCATGCTCCAAAAATCTTACAAGAAACATCAGTCCATGCCATAGAACCCCTCCACCCCCACCCCAATGTATCCATGTAGCAGAACTGTGCTTTCAGGTCAAACACATGCTCAGTAATGTTTCTCATTTATGTATGAGTAGTGCTCTACTGCTATTCAACAAAGTTGTATGAGTTCCATCCAAGCATCACTAGCCATATTTTCCTGTGATGGTTTCCTCACTACTTCTCAAGAATTCATCAATGTACCTACATTCAACCTCTCTCTCTCCCCTCCAACTCAATCAGCCCCCCCTTTGTCTCCCCTTCTGTTGCAGGACAGTTTCACACAAAGCCCTTGACCAACTACTAGAAAGCATACCCCAGGATGCACCCCCTAGTGCACACGACCTGCTCCCTTGGTTTTTATCACTCTGTAAAGACTTCCTTCCACACCTCTTCTCCATACTTATAACATCTGCTTAACTCAAAATACAATGACTGACATATATGGAAAACTGCTAACACCACAAAAATGGAAAACAGAGAAAGAAACGAAAAACTAGTAACACAAAATTCCTCTGCTTTACAGGATCCCAATAAAGGCAGTCCCACAAAAACAGTTTGTGATGGCAATAAAACACCAGTTTGTAATGGCAGTAAAAAAACAAAAACTGTTCTGTCAATGACCGGGTAGTAGTAAAGTAGTTTATTAAATCTTAAAACAAAACAGGTTGATTTAGCGCTTTCATTTCCACCCTGGAAACTTCATCAGAATGAATAATACTTGTGTGCGGACATATTTATACTAGCTAACTGACTACAATTCATTTCAATTAAATAATCAAATCAGTAATCACTGTGGTTTATATTAAAGATACAATGCAAGATATTGAAAGTATATTGAAACTATAAAATATATATGATGAATTTGTAAAATAGATAAGAATAAAGATATAAATATAAATATATATATAAGTATATGTAAGAATATCTAAAAATATCTAAAATTAATAATGTGGTAAGACATAATGCATGTTATAAAACAAAACTAATAAGTAAAAATGTTATATTCTCAATTTCTACTGTTTGTTTTATTCTTTGATTGTTTTTCTTTTTTCTTTTTTCTTTTTACCTTATTGGCCCTTAGTCTTAGGGCTGGTAAAAGTGATATATAATCATTCATCCCAGGGGGTGTGTTGGAGTCCAGCCGCATTTGCCAGATTAACTCCCTATAACACAACTGGTTTTCCCAATCTCCCCCTCTACTATCCCTAGGTAGCATTTCCAAAATCCAAAATTTAAAGTTGGCTTCCGTACATAACAAAGTATGTCTGTAAAGGGCGTTAGTATCCCTTTTTTTTTGACATCATACATATGTTCATAGATCCTCTGTCATAAGTGTCTTTCTATCTTCCCTACATAATAGGCCCAACAGAAGGTACAGTAAACTAAATATACAATCCCCTTTGTATAACAAGAGTAATGTTGTTTACTCTTAAGAATTATTGGGATAGTAGGCACTGATAAATCACCTATATTCGTTATGCATGTGCATTGGGAACATCTTCCACAACGGAAAATTCCCTTCTTCTTATTCAATTCTTTATCATTCTCCTGCCTAGTTTTCTCAAAAATGTTTTTGAGGTTGAGACCCCTTCTAAAGCTGTAACACAAACGCCTATTAAATACTTCTAACTTGTTGGGCATACTCTTGAAAATAACCCATGCCTTGTCAATAGCCCTTCTAATCAAGTTAATATTAGAAGTGTATGTTGTAACTAAAAAGGAGGTAGCATCCTTCTTAGTATGTATCCCCCTGTTCAGACCCTCACCAATGTAATTGTTGGAAACAATATTTTCTCTATTACACTCTGAATTCAATAGGGGTATAAATCTTGTCCCCCACATCTTTATCACCCCCTCCTTAAGAGAAATGATAAGCGAGTCTATGTACCCTCTCTCTAAAAAAGTTTGTGCACGTATTCCATTTCGTTGATGAAATCTATATATTTAGATGTCATCCTGGCCACCCTAACCATTTGTCCTTTTATGATGTTCTTCTTCTGCAATGGAGGGTGGTTACTGTTGTAATGTAAGTAGGAATTAGAAAAACAAGCCTTTCTATAAATTCTTGACACATATTTTTCTTTTAAACTGTCTTTTGAAATAGCTACATCTAGATAGTGTATCTCCTGCATATTAAAATCATATGTAAATTTGAGAAACTGAGTTGAATTATTAAAATATTCCATAACGTTAGGAACTTCATCCTGTGAACCTTTCCACACTATCAGTATATCATCCAAAAATGGAAATATTTCACGATATTGTCCATAAATGGAGAGTTGAAAACAAAATGCAACTCCCAATATAACATGACTATATTGGCAAAAATGGGGGCACAAGCTGCCCCCATAGCCACACCATCCAATTGTTGAAAAATGTTTCCGTGGAAGTAAATAAAATTGTCTTTTAACACCAATTAGATTGCTCACTCGAATAGTTCCTTGAATTTCCACTGTAATTATTAGAGGAACTCTGCGGTAGCCTTGTCTCAATCGATTTACCTCTACTACCACAACTGATGTTGGTGTGCTTACCAGCGGACGGCTTAATTTATAAATTATACACACATATTTTAATTGATTCATGGGATTTATTAAACAAAATCAACCAATTGCAATACCAATCCCATTATTCATTCCTTACTGTGGATGTAAAAGATTTATTTTCTGTGATTCCACATAATATAGATCTAGAGTGGTTTGAATGTATGTTAGCAGAATTTAAATTTCTCAATGATTGTGAGTTTAGACTTGTATTAGAGAACACAGAGTTGGTGTTAGTCTACTAGGGGTATAACAATGGGTCTATATTATAATCTTGAAGGTTTAAAACTTAAATTTAGTGATTGAACTCTTAAATCATCGAAACAAAAAAAAATACTAAATTAAAAAAAAAATGTGTGTAGGCAGGGGGGAAAGCCCCCCTGCACCTCCCATGTGAGGGGCTGCACACACCCCCTACTTAAATATGCCAACTATGAAAACTCACTACATTGAAGTCAACAGAAATCTCCCCCTATCGAGATTTTACATTTAAAAGTTCAATGTAGTGCACTTTCGGTACTCTTGTGTCGACAATATCGTATTCGATATTGTCAGACTTCGAGATTTTAATATAGACCCTATAAAAATACCTATGTAAATACTTCCAAGCAAAGATCATATGTCTTCTAACCTTTGTTGCATCTTTAGGAGATATGCATATATCCCCCATTGTTTCTTTGTGAATTGCTTATCCAAACTCTCTTCTTGATCCTTTCTAACCTCCTCTGATTGAATCTCATAGTTATCATGCAATATTGTATATGCTCTACTAATTATTCCTTTTTTAACAGCAGCTTCTGTTATAGATTCTATTAAAAACCCTACCAGTGCTGGTCTTTCACTAAGGATCCCTATTTATTTCTCTTTGCCTATACTCTGGTATCAATATTTGATAGGGAAGGCAATCTCTAGCCTGCAATCCAAATACATTTTGACCTCTTCCCATTCTATTACCTTTCCTTCTCTAATTATTTGCTCCCAGTACATTGGTTCTTTTGCCAGTTTTCTCCAATAAGTTCCAGCCCCTTCTTGCCTAGTCTCTGTATCACTAATTGCAGTCATCCCTATCAGCAGAATCTCCTTTCTCCATTCTCATATTGGCTTAGTTCTTAGGATACTTTGTTCTACTTTATGAATATAATATGAATATAATATTCTGCATGGTTATTGTTATTCTCCTTAAGGATCTACATGCAAAATCCCCAGTCTCTCCTTGTTTCTGGAGCCCCTTCCCCAATTCATCATCATCCCTTTCAACATTGAATTATATGTTTCAATTTGTGCTATGCTTAGGAGCCTTAACTGGGTAGCTCTGAAATACCCCTTCAAATCGGGTAATCTCAAATTGCCTCACTCTGTTGGAAGACTCAGCTTATCCCACTTGACTGTTGCTGTCTTCCCCTCCCAGATAAAATCGTTCAACTCTTTATTAATTGCTATCCACAACTCCTCTGGTTGAGAAAAATATGCCTGACCTGTGTATAAGACTAAAGGGACTAGAAACATTTTAACTGCTTGTGTCTTTCTATCCATATCCATTTAACAGAGCTTCCAATTTCTCAGATTTTCTATTATCTGTTGTTTAGTCTCATCCCACATATCCTTAGCTGCAACACCAGACTCCTTTTTAATCCATACTCCTAAGTACTTTATTTTATCATGTTCCCTTAAATATGGATAGTGCTGATGCAGTTCATATGTGGGTACATAATTTAGTTATTGTCTTTGTTTTAGCTTCATTAATTTTGTATCCTGAAAAGATCTGAAACTGCCACAAAATGTTCCACAACACTGAAATGTCCTTTTCTGGTTTTATAAGGTATCAAATAATGTTATCTGCAAAAAGAGTTAGATTTTCTTGACTACCATACCAATTATATCCTTGAATTTCTGAGTCTCTTATTTTCTTTGCCACTGTTTCTAAATATAATGCAGACAACAAAGGAGAAAGAGGATATCCATGCCTGGTTCCTCTGCTCAAACAGACATTATCAGAGAGGAACCCACCCACTTTAATTTTTGGCTCTGATCCCTCATATATTCCCCTATCAACTGTATAATTTTATCAGGGAATGCAAATGCATCCATTGCCCTGCTCGTAAACTCTCAGCTTACTCTGCCAAATGCTTTCTCTGTATCAAGACCTAACAACAGTGGTATTCTCTTACATTCTGCTTCTTAGGGATTGTCAGTGTTCTGTTAATGTTGTCAAATGTTTACCTCCCCTTCAGAAAACCACAGTGCTCCATATCTATCAATTTTGGCATCACCTTTGCTATTCTTCAGCCATTATCGACATAAACACAAACCACACACCCACCTTCACAGAGGCACTCAATAGAAATTTACCCAAACAGCAAAGACCTCCAAGACAGAAATGCACTCCACGAACACAACACAGCACAAACCACAGGACACATAGCTCACCTCCATAGTGTGCCACTCAACTTAAGCCCCTAAGGGTAAACACCTTGCTCAATACACTAACCATAGGTGACTCAATAGTGAGGCAGAGAGATGTCCCACTCACTAGGCTGAATACGGAGAAGGTAACAGTCAGCTGTCTGTCAGGTGCCAGAATCCAAAATATAACACACACACTCAGGTCACTCCACAACAAGTACAAGTATGACTCTATCATTGTCCATGTGGGTGTGAATGACCTGAGATGAACCTCCCTGGACTACATGAAAAGAGACATGGTGGGGCTCTCAGATTATGTGGCCCAGGCAGGTATGACACTAGCCCTGAGCAGTACCCTACCATCACCCAGAATGATACCGCAGTACAAACAAAAAATTATTTACTTCGTCAATTGGCTAAGTTTCTGGTGTCATTCTAAGGGGATCCAGTATCTGTCTGCTTGGGATGACATGATTGACAGACCTTGATGCTTTGTCAGAGATGGCCTGCATCTGTCACCTCTGGGTTTCTGGGTACTGGCTAAGACTCTTGCCACCCATATAGTACCTTTTTTTAGGTGGAGTTCCAAAGACCAAATTACCACCATAACAGCTATATATAAATGCAATCTGAGGGTCATGCTGTTCAATGCTAGAAGTCTAAATTTCAAGATGCACTCACTGGAAGCACTTCTCAAAGTGGAGAACATCAACATTTGTGCTGTAACGGCGACTTGGTTTAAAGCAGCAGAAAGCACCCCTGCACTACCAGGCTATAACTCATTCCACACCTTTTGGCCCCGCAAACATGGACTGAAGCTCCAAAGGCAGTGATGTCTCCTTATTCATAAAGGATATGCACACCTCCAGACTAGAAGTCCAGCAAAATGCAACTGAGATACTTCAGGTACAACTGACATTGGGTAAGACTGCGATCCAGGTCATAGCCTGCTCTAGGTCCCCAACCATGTCCCTAAACTCTCACTCCATGTTCCTAAGCACCCTGAAATCTATCAAGGTCCAACCCAACACTCTCATACTCGGAGACTTCAACTGCCCCTCCAACAACTGGGAAAACTACTCAAGCACCAATGCAGTGGCCCAACGGTTCCTGGAATTCATCAGTTCCAATGCCCTGGACCAGCTCATTCTTACCCCAACTAGAGGTAGCAACATTCTTGACCTGGTTATTACTAACATGGGCAACCATTGCTCTACACCAATAGTCAATTCCTCCCTGGTTAGATCCGACCACAAACTAATCACCATGGAAATCCACATCTCACCCACACCCTTTGCAAATGTATCTACCATGAAAAACTTCTCTAAAGCTGACTTTGGACTCCTAAAAACAGAGGTGGCTAAGTTTATGGCACCTATGCCAATGGAAAATAGATGCACGACTGCCAAATCATACACCAATGCACTGTACGAGCACGTATATAAATGTATGAAACTAGCCATACACAACAGAACCAAGACACTCTCCTCCAAAAAAAGGATGCCAGTCTGGTGATCCCCTGCCATTAATAAACTTTACAACAGAAGGAAGAAATTGTTGCAGAAAAGGGTGATCTTCCAAAGCTGGAAAAATTCCCGATTAGCCCCAACCAAAAGTTGAGATCCCTCATCAAAACCTCCAAAGCCAGCTATGAAGGCAGAATAGCGGCCGACACTAAAAACAACCATAAAGCCTTATTTAGTTATATCAAGAATCTCCATGG
>NC_056727.1:564173888-564188888 GCF_019279795.1 Protopterus annectens
TTTTTCCTAGGGAAAGAATTCAGTTGTCCATTTCTGTTGCTTTGGTATTTTCAGCACTGTGGTGGAAAGTTACGGGTCAGGTTCAGATAAATGTGCGATAGAGTGTGGGTTAGGATAGTTAGGGTTAGGGTGCAGGTTAGGTATTTGGTGATTGTGTGGACGTGAGTGTTAGGGCAGTTAGGTGAGTTAGGATTAGGGCATGGGTTAGGTATGTGTATGATTGTGTGGACGTGAGGGTTAGGGCGAGTTAGATGAATTAGGGTTATGGCGCAGGTCAGGTAAGTGTGAAATTGTGTGGACAGGAGGGTTAGGGTGGGGTAGGTGAGTTAGGGTTAGGGCGCGGGTGAGGTGAGTGTGTGATAGTGATGGACCTTAGGGTTAGGGTTTGGGTTAAGGTAAGTGGATAGTTAGTGGCGTGTGTATAGTTTAATGTAGGGTTAGGTGTAAGATTTTAGGTGTATGTGCGTGGATTGCTGTTTGTTTGGTGTGCTTGTGTTGTGTGTATGTGTTTTGGAACAGCAAATTTTTTTCCCTAGGAAAAAATTTGCTGTTCTGTATGTTCGATGTTTTCAGCTTTCGCTGAATAGGGGTCGATATTAGAACATTCAAAGTTTTGAAACTTCGATGTTCTAATATAGATTGCCTTTTTGGCTAGTCTTATATAGGCCCTAGGGCCAATAGCCTAGTACCTACCTATGAACTTATGAATCTATAAGAGTCCTCAGTTCATAGGATGTATGGACAAAATATTTAAAGGAGAATTTGGAGGCCAGAGAATAAGGTTACAGAATTTCACTATGAGGTCTGACTCTATGGAACTATACATTTCATTATTTGAAAAAAATCTTAATAAGGGATTATCTCGGCGACATGGCTAAACACATGGATGATATTTTGGATAGTGAGATATGAGCTATAGCCTCTGGCTTTTCTACCACTTGTCCACCCCACCACCTCCATCCACATCTCTTATAATTACCCACAAAATCTAGAGACCAGAAAGCAAGGATGATCTAACTTATACAGAATACAATGGCACAATAAAATACGTCATGACAAATAATTGGTGTATAATGACATCAAGTTCTGATGATTTACCCCAGAAACCCCAGAAAACAAATACAAATACAAATAAATAAATAAATAAATAAATACATTTGGATGTGGTTGGTGGAAAAACACATTTTTGATAAAGAGGGCAATGATTGTTGATAAAGGTGCCACAAAACTAATTAAAGGAAGTGCTGTACTTACAAATGTTTTAACTGGAGCATGTGTAGGTATGTCTGCAATGAGGTTAGTTTTTACTTTACTAACACAGAATAGTCTTATAAATTCCCATTCTGTTTTTCATCTGTGATTCAGAATGCGTGGTTTATTCAGAACAGTTTTTAACATGTGCTATAGGCAAACATGAAAGAAAGTTAAGAAAGAGAATATATGAACACAGTTGCGGCATGGAACCAATTATTTTTTTTAAAGTATCACACAGACTGAGCAGTGTGGGTAGCGATTTTAAGGGATTTTGATGTGCGTTAGATCATGTTGCACAGAATGGTGACAGAGAAGAAGAATCAATATACAGACAACATAACCGGCAGGTCAGTTTCAAAGCACGTATGTTCCCAGGTCACAATGGCAGTGTAAATATTAAACGTTATTTAAAGAATATGAAACTAAAAGTAGTGATTGTTTTTGTAGGTTCATAGGTAAGTACTAGACAAGTTGCCTTTGTGGGCCATGTGAAGCCTGTCCAGTTTCCCTTTCAATGTGAGAATCAAACCCCATACCTTGTGTCCGTGAGGTAAACACATTAATCCTTATACCGAATCCAACCCCCTGAAAATGCTGGGAAGCACTGTCTCAGTGTAAATGTTTCTCCTGAGTGGAAGTGTGGACAGCAGATCTGTTTTTAAACCATATATTCCTAACACTAGAGACCCATACACTTTTTCTAATTCCACACTCTTGGATTCGAACCACCTTCCTATCTAGTAACAAATTCTAGGGTACACAGTGTCAACTGAAAACACCACAGAAGAAGCCTAAAATGATTTGTAGATAAATACTAGTCTATCAGTCTGCTATTACAAGCCTAGCTGAGAACCAGATGTCAGAATCAAATCCAGTACCTTGTATTCGTGAGGTACAGATGTTAACCATTATGTCAACATGACATTAAAGGCAACTATCCCTTTAAGCAGCATTTGTTTTTTTGAATGTGGTCACATGATTTTTTTTTTTACATGTTATACATTGTGGACTTTATGGATTTGAAAATCAGTCTGATGAAGCCTAGGTGCTTATGTTTGTATCAATCAGAATGTACATATTGATTTATTAAAGTTTGTGAGCATTTTCACTCGTCACTGATCCTTATTTGGTTCAATTTTCTTGGAACGTTGTTATTTCATCTTCAAGCTACTGACTTTAGTGAAATGTTTATCAGTTAATGACATGATTAAAACTGAATTGCCTATTTCTAAGTTTAAAACTGCAGTCCATCTTCTCGGAAACAAAATATATCAAGGAATGCATTCATTTGGTACAAATATGTGTGAAAGTCACATTGTTATGCACTTTGCTTCTAATGCTTGAAAGAACACTAGAAGTAGAAATGTAAAAACTGGACAGCATGCGACAAATGATGTTATTAGGGAGTGCGACAAGACTGCAGCTAGAATAATTGAGTCAGCATTATGCAATGTTGCAACTAAGCTGGTGATGTGTTCTCCATTTCTAGAACGAGGAACAGTTCAAGCTCTGTTAGATCCTAGAAGTGTGAATAACCTTGTCAAAGGTGTCCTGGAATGTAAGCATAAGATATGTAACAACCAACATGAGAAGGTCATATGCATTCATAGTGATAGAAAAGTATAGTCCCTCACATGTGTAAAAAGTCAAACAGTTAAGGGAACACTGCTACACTCTGTAGCTGTAAACTATGATTTGACTCATGATGTAATATTAGGAAAAGATTTCCCCCATTATAAGGAGATACAAAAATGTGCGAAGAAGGGAAATTCATAAGCAGGATGTGAAAGAAAGATACCCATTGCTAGAATTGCTAGAATTCAGTAATGGCCCCACAATGTCCATAGAAATATATTCAAATGGCTCCTATATGATAGGCAATGAGATGAGAAGACTCTTAAGTCCAGGCTGGGTGGGGTAAGAAGTAGAACAGGAGTTTGCTAAACATATTTGGTCTAAGAATGAGAGGAGAGTAAGACAAGGATAATCATCTAGAGGTTCAAAATCAAAATCAGGAGATGAAAATTAGCATAAACCCAAAACTTTGAGTTGTCAGTATATGGACTGGATTTGAATAGATAGAAATCCCTGAAGTAAGAATTAGTATCAGTGAGACGTCTACAGAGATTTACAAAAAGCATTAGCGCAGAAACTGATATGAAAGTAGAATGAGAAGGGCATCTGTATCAGAAACCTCAGAACAGTCTGAGTGTCTGCAGTGGGTTAAGTACAGAACCAAAGTTCTGAGCCCATGGCTGTTAGTTTCAAGTAAAAATGTCAAGTAAATGTAGACTCTAATAAGTATCGATAAGTAAGCAAAGAAGAACATCCGAAGATAAGTTTTATTCTGAGATATCATTTGTATTGGGATGGAGAAATTCAGGATATTTTCACCGATGCATTATGATTGTACAAATATGGTCAAATTCACATTAAGACAGAGGAAGAACAACCAAAAAGAAAACAGGGCACTCAAGACGCTTGTACAGATAGCAAAAAAGTAGAGCAGAAGGTGTGTTTTCTCTAGAATTAGCCTTTGCAAGGGAAGGTGTAGAAGAAGGTAAGGTACCTGTATTTCTCAAGGAGAAAGTCGTATCCTCCAACTCATGACAATCAACTGAAGAAGAAATCCTGAATTAGTGCACATACCAGTAAGCCATGTGCACTTTTAGAAAGCATGATGGGGATATGACACTTTAATTGTGGTGAGAGAGAATATAACTACATTGTAGGGGAGGACAGTGAAAAAGTTGCTCCCCTTATTTTTACCCCTACTTTGAGTTAAAAGATGGTGTCTTACATACACTAAGCTAAGTCAGAGCATAAGCTTTTCACTACTTATTAGTGAATACAGGACACTCATAATGAAGCCAGCCTATAGTCACATGTTAAGAGGTCACCTGAGGATGGATAATAACAAAGCAAGGACATTAACTAGATTTTACTAGACAGAAACAGATAAAAGAAATGTCGGCGCTTCTTGTTCCCAAAGCCAAATAAACCTCACCCATCCTGGATTTAAGAGTCCTTTGATCCCATTATCTATCACAGAAGTGCCACTTGAATGTATTGCTATGGACACCGCGGGCACATTAGCGAATTCTAACCATGGGTATCAGTAAACAGTGGCAATAATGGACATGCAACAAAAATTCCAGATGAGGTGCCATTACACAAAGCTAAAACTATTGACAGAATACTGGTGCTATTATCCTCCAGGGTAGGCAGGCATAAATAGATGATTATTGACCAAAACACTCGCTTCATGACTAGGCTATTGCATCAGTTATGGCAGCGCTTTAAAGTCAGATGACTGAAGACATTACTCTGCTGAATTAGTAGAGAAGCTCAGTAAAACACTGAAATGCAAGATAAGGAGAGTTACTGATACAGATGGTAAAAAACAGGAATGGTTACTGTTTGAAATCTCAGAAATGCCACAAGCAGCAAATGCATTTACCTCATTTAAACATCTCTACATAGGTGTCCCTGAGGTCTGCTTGACATTACTAAGGAAACATGGGAGGAAGGAAACACAACATTTAAAATTATGATAGAACACTAGGTTAGCTTGCCGGACAGATTAAAACTGGTTATGCCCATAGTAAAGGAGAAAATACAGAAAGTCAGAAGATGGACGAAAGAAACAGCAGCAAATTTATAATAAAAGTGTCTGACTGAAATGAGGGGATCAGGTATAAGTGTTAGTACCTTCCACAAAAAACAAAATTTTGGTCCAGTGACAAGAGCCACTTCAGATGACTGAAAGAATAAGAGCATTAAACTATGAGGCTAAACAGCCAGGAAAGGAGAAGTTAGAACAGCTCTATCATGATATTGTACTAAAGGCACAGGAAAAAATGGAGGATTCAATGGTGGACTTGCAAGGTGAAATTCATACAATTGAGACCAGAGAGTCTCTACCTGAAGTGCAGTTTGATGATTCCTTTTCAAAATACAAAAGCAGAAATTAAGAGAATGTCTCTTAAGAAGTAAAGGAGTGTTTTTAGATATGCCAGAGAAAACAAAACTGATAGAACTTCACACAGAGACAACAGTAGGAATGAATGTTAGACCGAGATACTACAAAGTACAAGAGACACAAAAACAGTTTGTCTGGAAAGAAATTCAAAAGATGTTCATGCTAGGAGTAATTGAAGAGTCATAAAGTAAATGGAGCACAATAATAATGTTAACTCCTAAACTTAATGGAGGTGTTAGATTCTGTAATGACTTTATAAAACTGAATAGTACATCAAAGTTTGATAGTAATCCTATCACCAGAATTCATGAGTTGATACACAACCTAGGAAAGGCCAGATATCTGACAATACTAGACATGGCAAAATGATTTTGGCAAAAAACACCCCCCCCCCCTTGAAAAAAAAACTTTTGTCAGCCCCAGTGGTCTGTTTCAGTGCACATTGCTGCCAGTTGACCCACATGGGTCTCCAGCTGCCTTTCAGCTGATGGATAAAATAATGAATTTTCATTCCTGACATGCTGCTGAAAATCTGTATGAAGTGGTCACTCATTGGAGGACTGCAAGTACTGTTTTAGAATACATAAGAAAGGCTGTAAAGTACTAAGAAACATTTAAATAACTAAACTATATCATATCCATGCTCCAAACCTGTGATGATGATGATGTGTGATTCTATTAAAGAATACTACCTGTACACTGATTGTCAAAAGTAGCTTTAGGGGCAGTCCCAAAATATTCAAGTTAGAAGCACCCTGCTTGCTATATCAGCAGGAAGTTGAGCAATATGTAAAATATATACTCATCCACTGAAACTTGAGTGTCTAGCAATAAATTTGGCCTTCTGTGCCTTTAAATAGTATTTATATAGTTGGCCAGCATGACACCTTAGTAACTGACCAAGCCTTTCTATAGTGGCTAATTAAAGAAACAGCAATGCCTAGCTGTACTGAATGTGAACTGCATCTGCAGCCCTTCCAGTTTACAGTGACCCACAGGCCTAGACAAGCCAGTTAGAATGCCTCGGGGCTGTCTAAATCCTTCAGCTGATCATACTGGGCTTATGAAGCTCATGGTTTTGTGCTGGGATAGTGTAGTTGTAAAATGTTGATTTGACAAGCTGTGTATATGCCTTTAAGTGTACCTTGGGAATGGGACATTTTCACAGTGTTAGTCAGGAATTTGCTGTATTTGCTAGTCAGCAAGATGCAATTGATGATAATAATGGTATATATGGAGAAAGCCTGAAGGAAAACCACAGGAAGTTTGCTCCTCAACCACAGGGTCATCCAATAGGTAAGTAGGAACTTGTCCTAAAAGTCCTGAAGGAGTTGAGTATGATAGCCCAGGCGGGACTTCTTGTGAAGGTGTACCTGGTAGAAATACCCAACACCAAGACCTAGAATCTGAGCCTGGGAAAGGCCTACACCTATGGACTTTTGTTTCAAGTATGGCCCATTGCTGTATGGATGGCTAAATCAGAGGTGTAGCTGGCTATTCTGTTACTACTGTTGTCCCCAAATCTGGGGTTCCACCCCTCAAATTTAAGTTGATGAGGCAAAAAAAGCTCCTTGGACTTGTGGTGCTCTTCTTTCCTTTCATTTTTAACAGTAGTAAACTGCTAGTTACGTTTGTAGTTGCTTTCATTTTTAACAGTAGCAAACTTCTAGTTACGTTTGTAGTAGCTTTTATTTTTAACAGTAGCAAACTGCTAGTTACGTTTGTAGTAGCTTTCATTTTTAACAGTGGCAAACTGCTAGTTACGTTTGTAGTAGCTTTCATTTTTAACTGTAGCAAACTTCCAGTTACGTTTTAGTAGCTTTCATTTTTAACTGTAGCAAACTGCTAGTTACATTTGTAGTAGCTTTCATTTTTAACAGTAGCAAACTGCTAGTTACTTTTGTAGTAGGCATCTGCTTACAGTTAATGCTACACACTGAGCGCTAATGAGTTTAATTTCAAATGCAAATGCAATCACAGCATTAATTTCTGAATGCTGGTAATGTAGTGAAGACTGACCAACATCTCACAACCTAACACTTTCCACTCAGGACAGTTGCCCCTTCATCCCACCCTAGGTGTGACTTTGGGCTAAACAAGCTACATATCTTTGTTGAAGAAAAACTGGGTGGTTGTTTTGATTTTCCTTTCAGATGTAGAGAATAAAACATGCATTTTTTTATATTAGCGTCCTCCAGTGCTTCTGATATGTATGGTTTTGTGTATGTGTGTGTGTGTGTGTGTGTGTGTGTGTGTGTGTGTGTATGTGTGTGTGACTGTAAAATTATTTGAATTCACTTCAGGATATTTTCAAAGATGCATCGTGACTGTACAAATTTGGTCAACTTAGTATTTTAAATGATTTGTACTAGCCATATTTTTTCTTATAAAGATTTTGCATAATATTTTCACTGTATAAATTCATAGGTAGCTACTAGGCATGCAACCCAAGAGACCTTTGAGAAATGTAGGCCAATTTCTGTACAGCCTCTTAGCACCCAGGAGTACAGGAAACAGCTCATTAACAGTTCATAGCTTTAATCTGCTACACGAAGGCTTATACTAGTAGTAAATATATATATATATATACTGCTCACTGCACTATATGGCATTATGTATTTTATTTGTGCTGGCTAAAGTAAAAAAAACATTATTATAGAAACTTCAATGAGATCTGGCCTGTACAGAGAAATGTAAAAGAAATATGCCCTTCAAGAAAATGAGGAGATATCTTTTGTCAAGTAGGATCTTTTGAAGTAAAGTTTGAAATTGTGCACTAATGATGTACTGTGAAACAGAAGCCTTCAGTCCCATCAGATTGCTCCCTTCTGAAGTCAGTGCCTGAAGCATGCTTAAGCACTCTGTTTGATAATATTTATAAGATGATTCCATGTTGGAAACACACATATAACTATGTATGTATTTCTGTGTTTGGAGAATGAAAAACAAAGAGTAAGGGGCAGAGGGATAGGATACAGCTGTGGTTTCTGATGTGTACAATATGAAAATAAAATGTTTCTGTAGGTTTCTCTGTATCAGAGAATTACAACTCCATGAACTTTACTTTGCTAAACTATAGATGTCAGATGCAAATAGTTTCCATTCTAAGTTATGGTCTCACATTGTAAACTCTTTGATCAAACAATTCCAGACCACTAAAATAAAATGTTCAACACAATGATAACTGCTGCAGTAGCCAAAGGTAAAGAGGTGATGTCCTGCACGGGATATGACCACCAGCCAGCTTCTTCACGGTTTAGGGCACCTTCCACATACTCTAACCATAGGGGGACTGAAGTAGTGCACTTTAAAAGGACCAGTTAGGGATCTAAAAGCTTCAGACCTTTCTTGTTACTGAAGTATGACTAGGCTAGCTTTAAAGGGAAATGATGGTTACCTAGTGACCTTTCAAGGTGGGCAAATAAGTACTTTTCAGAGACAAATACCTTCCACTTGGCATTCTGTGTAAACTGTGATTTCTTGTCCTAGGAACTGTTTAGTTTTTTTTTGAATGATGAAGACCTCTTGTATGGGTCAGTGTAATGTTTGCAGCAACTGTTATTACTTTATACTAGGTTTGGGAACTTAAGTTCTGTCAAAAAGTGTTTATTGGGATAACATTTGACATTTAGTGCAACTGTTATTTAAATATATATATATATATATATATATATATATATATATATATATATATATATATATATACACATATGTGTGTATGTGTGTGTGTGTTTGTGTGTGTGTGTGTGCATTTTTTTCTTTTTGTCAGAATGGTTACTGTAGCATACTGCTTCCACAGTCCACTCCTCAGACTTCTTTATTCGCTTGAAGATGGCGCAGTCTCTGTTCTCCTTCCTTCTGCCCTATCCCACTTGCTTGAAGAAATAAATTGAGAAAGGAACTTGGATGATCGCTGGCTTTTTCTGTGCCTCACCATGGGTGACTCTGCAGTGGACAAAACCAGTCTCTCGGACCACCCATCCTGTCTGCCCAGTCCCTCTGGTATAGCATCTAGACCAGCAGCTACAGATTAGGTTTCAGCCACATTCTCTGTGGCTGTTAGGTTGCCCTCACTGAACAAGGGTGTACAATTTTGTCAGGCTTGGAAGAGGGTGCAGTTCCAGTGTACCTCATAGTGAAGTTAACTTTATTTCTCAACTCCAGGTTAGTGTCCCTGGTTTGAATCTGTCTGATTACTGGGATTTCCCTAAGAAAAAAGTAGCAACATCTAAGAATAGTGCTTCTTCTGTTTCCCATTTCTTGAACATAGATAATTTACTAGGACTCACTAAAGGATTGTTGCCTACTTTTATCATGTTAAATTGTGCTTCCTCCTTCACTTCTGACAGAAACGGTAAGAGGTTTCCTTACATTTCTGACTGACTCCTTGTCAGATGGAGATGGGTAGGAGGAAGAATATTATGATTCTGGCAATTTTTCTACCCCAGAACATTCTGACACTGTGAAAAGTGTCTCTTCAGATTTCCTTTCAAAATCCTTTTCCTTTTCTCAGACTTTTTATAAAATGACAGAATTTTTTCAGTGGGAGAAGAGTGAAATTTCTTCCTCTCAGAAGAAATTGTATGACATGTCACAATCAAATTTACCTCAGCCAGCAGTTGTTACTCCAATTTTAGCAGCTGTGGAGAATGTTTTTTTATCACCTGGCATTATGCCTGACATTCAGGTTCCTACTTCCAAATATCTAAACAATTTGTATAAAGGTCATCAGGCTCACAAATATCTGTTCTACTAACCCTAAAGCAGATTTCTGTAATTTTTTGCTTTTGTTCTTCTACTAAATTGTACGCTAAGGCAAATCATATTCCTTTTGATTAGGGTGGGAAGGCATTTGAAAATATGGCAAACCATGGTATTCTTCCTCTTCTTGGCTTTAAGAGTTTTAAACTACCAAGCTAATGCACTTATTATTTGTTTTTGTTAGCTGCCTCTGAAAACATGAGGAATGTATCCTTCAATCTGTTTACTTCTCCTTTCAAACCCTCTTTAAATTCTCTCATTGGGTCTGTCTCCCAGGTTGCCAAACACTCCCTTGAATGCGCTTAGGATGCTGCTAATGTTCCTTCGAGGGCTTCAGCCATGAGTTCTGTTGTGAGATTTCCATTCCGTGGCAGTGCTCTCAAAATCTACCTGAGCACATGGCCTAAAATTCTTAATTGTGCCCTTGAAAAAGGTGTTCTTTTCTGCTCTTTTGTTGCAAAAATACTTAAAATGTTTGATGAAACAGAGAAAGTGATTCATGGGGTTTTCTTAACTTTTTCAGCCCCCCCCCCCTTGCAGTTTTAAGAATAACATTCAATAGACATTGGCTATATAACTCCAGCAAGAAAAAAAGGGGGTGGGGTGCTTCCTGGAACAAGGGTCAGTCTAAAATGTCTGAGTGAGTATCTGTCAGTTATTCCTCTTCCCACCTCCTCCCACCCTGGCAGTCCTACCAAAGTTGTCCACCAATCTAAGCCTTCATTTCCCTCTCTGGAAT
This sequence comes from Protopterus annectens, assembly GCF_019279795.1. NCBI lineage: Eukaryota > Metazoa > Chordata > Ceratodontiformes > Protopteridae > Protopterus > Protopterus annectens. The sequence continues at coordinate 564,184,625 of NC_056727.1, forward strand.
CAAATAATTTCAGATAATTGCTTTCTGAAAGTAATCCAATAAGGGTAGAGATGCAGGGGAGGGGGATTCTTCATCCTTTCCAGGGGATTTCCCCTCATCCAGTAAACCAGTCTGCCTTGTTCCTTTCTATTTTAGGTGACATGCTGTATAGGGGGGTTTATAAAAAGGGTGTCTCCAGGAAAGAGGGACAAAGGTTTCTGCTCTTGAATCATTCTAGTACAAAAGAAACATGCAATGTGGAGACTAGTACTGGATCTTTCTTTTCTCAACCCAAAGAAAGCTGAGACATAAAAGCCAGTGCTGGATCTTTCTTTTCTCTATCCATGAGTAAAGTTAACAACTTTCATGAACCTTTGAAACATTGTTCCTCCTTATTCCTCCTCTCTGTTTCATGTTAACTCTAGAGCTGAAGGATGCCTTTCACCATACCCCAATCTGCAAGCAATTCATAGGTTCATAGGTAGGTACTAGGCTATTGACCCAAGGGCCTACGTAAGCCTAGCCAGCAAGGTACCATAGCTTACGCCACCCAAGAAAGTTATTTTCCTGTGCTACTGTCCAGCAGAGACACAGAAGTGATCCCATCCACTCATCAAGATTTTTCTTGAAGAGTGCTAATGAAGAACTTTGCTTGACATAGATGGGTAGCTTGTTCCAGAGTATAAGAAGTCTCTGGGACAGGAATCTATCCCTCCAGCGTGTCCTGTTTATTGTGATGACAAGGTTTAGATCTCTAGGGCATGTAGCTTGGAGGGATTGGGATTTATTTAGGTGTAGCATGTCCAGCAGCTCTGGGTTTGACATAGCTTTATATGTTAGGCAGAGATCACCTTGGAGTAGGCGATATGCTACGGAGTAAAGCTGGAGTTTTTTGAGGCAGTCAGTGTAGGGCATTTGTTTGAGGCCAGTAATCCTCTTTGTGAGGTACTTCTATGGCCTTTCCAACTGCTGCAGATGTCTTGTGAGGTACATTCCAAAAGGGGCTTTGTACTCTATAATGGGTCTAATGAGTGACGAGTAGAGGGGAACAATGACCTCTTTTTTCCTGGATGAGAACCACCTTACCCTCATCCATGGCTTTGGTGACTGCCTCAAAGAAGTCGATCAGGTTCAGAAGGCATGATCTGCCTTTCACAAACCCGAAATAGGTGGGATCCAGAGTTTGGAGGTTACCAATGTCTTTGTTTATGAGTTCCATGATGATACGTTCCATGGCCTTGCAGACCAGGCTTGTCAGGCTAATAGGTGGATAGTTTCCTGGATCAGCGGTGGCTCCCCCTTTGTGGAGTGGGATAACTGTTGCTGTGCTCCATTCAGTGGGCACAAAGCCTGATGCGAGGCTATTATTGAACATGGTGCTTAAGTGCGTAGCCAGTTTGTTCTGAAGTTCGTGTAAAACACAGCCTGGGATGTTGTCCGGTCCCATGGATGCTGTGTTTTTGGCTTTAGAGAGTGCAGCTTTTACCTGCATAGTTGTGATTACAGGGACTCTGCATTCTTCCTGTATAGATATGGGCCATTTAGAGGGTGAGAGGGCGGTAAAGTTAGCACTGAACCGATCTGCCAAGATGTTGGCAATATCAGTTGATTCTGTAATTTTCGTGCCTTTGTGCTGTAACTCAGAGCAGATCTGGGTGTTGCCATCTAAATTCTTGACATAGCTATAGAATGTTTTGTGGTTGTCCTTGGATTTAGTGGCAATTTTGTTTTCGTAGCTAGCTTTGGAGGATCTTATAAGGGATCTCAGCTTCTTACTGAGGCTGACCAGGGAGCTTCTCCACTCATGGGATTTTACTCTCTTTTGCAACAATTTCTTCCTTCTGTTGTACAGTTTGCTTATGGCAGGGGACCACCAGATTGGCTTCCTTTTTTTGGAGGATAGCATCTTGGTTCTGCTTGGGATAGCACGATCCATGCACTTGTGTAAGTGCTTAAAGAGTGCATCTGTGTAGGATTCAGCAGTTGTAACTGCATTGTCCATCTGCATGGGTGTCATGAAGTTCACCACTTCTGTCTTAAGAAGCATGAAGTTGGCTTTGGATTTCTTATGTATTTATTTATATTCTTTACATGGTAGTGCACTGATCAATATTGACCAATTCCAGGCTCAGCCCACGTGAAATGCAAAATATTTCACAAACAGAAAATACAGAAATGTAAGCAATAACAGAGTATTTCAGACTAATTACAAAGAAAAAAAAACTGTGTATGTACATTCTAGTGAACAAGTGCAGTACAATATACAATAATGCCGAGTGCAGTGTACAAGATATACATTTGTTTCTAAAGGGGGGTCAATTTTCAGTGAATCTTAGAATGGAGAAGAGACTCTTAAGATTCTCTTGTCTTGAATCTCACTATCAGGTCTCATCCTACCGTTTTGATTATCTAACACGTCTAGGGTATTGCCACAGTATCTAGCCCCAATGATAGCTTAAAGTAGACATCAAGGCATTCACATCTTTCCATGAATAGATGACTGTCTTATATATGTAGACTTTTCTATCATCTGTCAGCATTCATTCAGTTTTGTCAGCAACCTTCTCCTCAATCTGGGGTTTCAGCTAAATTTTTCAAACTCTTCCCTTATTCCTTACCGTATGCTAGTATTTTTGAAAAACCTCCTGAACATTTACACGGGAAGAGGTTTTCTTCCTTCCCTTAGATCTGTGCAGAGAAATCTTTCTGACCTTTTCTAGACAGACTTTATTTTCAGCCAGAAAGTATCTGTGGATATTAGGGTGCATGGCTTCCATGATCATCATGATTCTATTAGCTGGACTTCACATGAGAAAAATTCCAAGGCTTTTCAGATCGATGGAGTCTCAGCATCAGTACTTGCTGAATCTTTTTATACAAAGAGAGTTACATTGGTAGAGGAATCAATTGTCTGTCAATCCAGCTCTCCCCTTCTCACTGTCACCCATTACCCAAAAGCATTCCAAGAATTTGAATGCCTCAAACAGATCTGTTCATCTCCTTACAAACAGACAAATTAATAACTTCTGTTCCAGGAACCCCTGCAAGAAGGCCTGAAAGACAGACACATTTTCATTGCCCTGGAAGGGAATGCACCTCTATACTTTTCCACCTTTTCTAGTAATACCAATAGTTCTTCTAAAGATCAAGATGGATTTGCCAAATGTAACAATGATAACTCCCTTTTGGAACAGGCAACAGCAATCATCCCTTCTTTTCAATCAGACCAAGGGCAATTCCACAGACTCCCTCACATAGTGGATCAACTCACACAACACATGGGCTTGTTTGACACATCCTAGTCTGGAAACTCTACAATCAACTGCCTGAATGATAGAGTTTTAATTCCTTTTAGGCACTATTTTTTTTTCTTTTTGAGGAGATGCAGCTGATATTAAAAGAAGCTAGAAGATCTGCTGCTAGAAAATCATATATGAAGAGATGGAAGAGATTTTCTAATTGGTGCCATTCTAAGAACCAGGGCTCTTTTAAGGCCAAGTTGTCACTGGTGTGTCCATAATCCTGGCATGCTCTTTCATCAGGTTCCATGGTCACCCGTAGACCTCCCTTTTCTTCCTGTCTTCAGGTTAGGTAGTTTTGAAAGAGATCTTACACATTCATTATCCTTGAAAACAACTGGCTCCACCTTGGGATCTTCATTTTGTGCTTGAAAAGCTTGCTATTGCTCCATTTGAACATGCTCATGCACTGGAATGATGGTTCATGAAATGGAAGACTTTCTCCTTATTGCTCTGATGACTACTTACAGGTTGTTGCAAGGACTTATGGTGAGCCTACCCTACATTGTCTTCCATGAGGACCTCGCCAATGCCTTTGACATCAGCCCCCACTCTGGAATCATAGATAAAATTACTAAGCTGGGCATTAATCCCTATGTCACTCGATGGGTTGCCAACTGGCTTACTGACAGAACCCACACTGTAAAAGTAGCTGACTCCAAATCCAGCTCCAGACAAGTGACAAGTGGAATACCTCAGGGTTCAGTCCTGGGACCACTCTTGTTTGGCATCTACTTCTTTGAAGTACAGGCCAATACTAAGGGACTCTGGCTAACAAAGTTCGCAGATGACTGCAAACTGGGAGCCATTACTGAATCTCCAAATGATGTGGATACTCTACAAAAGGGCCTTACAGAAACAGATGATTGGTGCCAGAGCCATGGACTCAAGCTCAATGCCAAGAAATGTATAGTTATCCCCTTTGGGAAAAAAAACATGTACCCATGAATTACCACATAGGTGGCAGTACACTAAACACTGAAAGT